>NW_006800445.1:139730-180687 GCF_000485575.1 Poecilia formosa | reverse complement strand
GCTGGAGGATCCACAGCTGCCCTCAGGAGCTCTGATAGACCAGGCCAAACATCTGGGCAACCTGGCCTTCAACATCTGGAGCAACATGGAGACCATGGTGACCTACACTCCTCTGGTTCTGGATCCAAACACGGCTGGTAAAGAACTCCATCTGTCTGAAGATCTGACCAGTTTGACTTATGGAGAGAAACAGAAACTTCCTGATAATCCAGAGAGTTTTGCTGATAAATTCTGTCTCTGTTTTGACTTCTGAGGGTTTGAACTCAGGGAACCACAGCTGGGATGTTGATGTTGGAGACAGTAAGTACTGGGGTCTTGGGGTGATAGAAGAGTCTCTTAAGAGGAAGAAAAACATAAAGTCTGGATTGTTGGATTTATTTTTCTCTTTGGATAAATACTTAGCATCTTCTCCACCAGCTCCTCCCACTGGTCTCCCAGTCCAGAATAAAGTCCAGAGGATCAGAGTGAATCTGGACTGGGACAGAGGAAAGCTGTCCTTCTCTGACCTGGATACTAACACACACATACACACCTTCACACACACCTTCACTGATAAGATGGTTCCATTCTTCACCACTGATAAAACAGTAAAGATCCAACCGATGAAGATCTCAGTGATCAAACAGCAGCTCTGATGATCTCAGCATGAAGAACAAATTAATCCTTATTGATCAGATGATTGATTGGTTTTATGATTGATTGTTTGCTGAGTTGGTGAATTTATTGTTTTTACTTTTAAAGTCAGGAAACTGGAGATGATCTGATCATCTGTGTTCTTCATATCTTTCTATGTTTTCTACTTTAGACAAAAATCAAATTTTGTAAAAACAAGGATTTATTATTCATGAACGTTTTTGATTTCAGCATCTGGACAGATAAAAATAATGAATTTTCTTTTGTTTTAAACTTTATTGTTTGTAGAAATGAGTCGTTTCTGATCCAAATTTGAAGTTATTTTTTGTTTTATTTCATTTTGTGAGAATTTCATGTAACAAATATATTATGGGAACAAATGATTATTGTTCATGTTTTTAACCTGAAATAGCAAAATAAAAACATTTAAAACAGGAAAAGTTGTGAAGTTACTTGGGATTAATGGTTTCAAAGCATCCATCCATCCATCCATCCATCCATCCATCCATCCATCCATCCATCCATCCATCATCTTTTCCAGGCTTCATATTTAATATCTGCCATAAATTCATGGTAAACTTGAGTTTTTATTCACTCAGGTTTGTTTTCAGACATTTGGCCCAACAGTTGATATAAATCAGAATTTCAGTTCAGAGAGAAAAAACAAAAAAATATTTGAATAAATCATCTAGTTGCTTAATCTGAGCCCAGTTTGGATTAAAAATAAGATTAATTCTTAAATGAAACCAAGTCAAACTATGACTTGGTTTCATTGCAGCAAATCTTGGGTTTGATCTTGTTATTAAAGCTTCAACTAAATGAAGTAAAATGAGTTGAACCACCTGGATCTGAACTCATGTAGTAAAGTTGATTGTTGTATGGAAGGAGATGCTTCAGGGTTACTAATTTAATCCAAAGTGAAATCCAGGCCATAAACTTTAATATTTATAAATGCTGAGGTCTGGTTTCAGAATGATCACAATGTCAAAATCTGTACATGGTGAGAGAATTACTCCTGGATATGGACAGCTTCAGATTTCATTACTTTAAAAAAATTCCCTTTTGGGATTTCAAACTTTTGTCCTTTAAATGTATTTTTTCTATAGATCTATAACACAAGCTGTTCATTTCAACAGGGGAACCAGAAATGTTCAGAAGAACAAGACAATGCTTCAGATTCAGTGGAAATGATTAGATGTTAGCAGGGATGAATGCTAAGACAGAATAAGACAGAAGTCGGATCAGTTTGTGATGAAACCTGATGGAGAACAAGGCTGTGGGAGCAAAAAGCGACCAATCAGGTGTGGATTCTGTGGCTGACATGATCAATCAATCAATCAATCAATCAATCAATCAATCAATCAATCAATCAATCAATCAATCAATCAATCAAATTTTATTTGTATAGCACATTTCAGCAGCAAGGCATTTCAAAGTGCTTTACATAATTAAAATAAAAACAGCATGTGAGAAAGAGATTTAAAAAATATAAAAAGAAAAGATAAAAACATTAAAAACATCAAAGACATCAAAACCCCACTCTAACCCTAATTTAGCCATAAGCAACTCTAACCAGGTGGGTTTTAAGTTGAGATTTAAAGGCTCTCAGTGTTTCAGCTGTTTTACAGTTTTCTGGAAGTTTGTTCCAAATCTGTGGTGCATAGAAACTGAATGCTGCTTCTCCTCGTTTGGTTCTGGAGATGCAGAGCAGAAACAGAACCAGAAGATCTGAGGGGTCTAGACGGTTGGTACAGCAATAACAGATCTTTAATGTATTGTGGTGCTAAACTGTTCAGTGATTTATAAACTAACATTATTTTAAAGTCCATTCTCTGAGCTACAGGGATCCAGTGTAGGGACTTTAAAACTGGTGTTATGTCTCTATCTTCCTGGTTGTAGTGAGAACAGCAGCAGCAGCGTCTGGATCAGCTGCAGCTGTTTGATTGATTTATTAGTCAGACCTGTGAAGACGCTATTGCAGGAATCAATTCAGCTAAAGATAAATGCATGTGAGTTTCTCTAGATCGTGCTGAGACATTAGTCCTCTAATCCTGGAGATGTTCTTCAGGTGATAGAAGGCCGACTTTGTGACTGTCTTAATGTGGCTCTGAAGGTTCAGGTCAGAGTCCATCACTACTCCCAGGTTTCGGGCTGATCGCTGGTTTTCAGTTGTTATAACTGAAGCTGTGCATTGATTCTAGTTCACTCCTCTTTAGGTCCAAAGATAATAACTTCAGTTTTGTTTATGATGATCCCACCTTGGACAGACGGTGATAAAATCAGCTGATTGTTTAGCGCTCAGCTTCATGTGTCGGATAACCTGAAACTTCCTGCATCGCTGAATTTAGCAACATCATCAAACGGCTGGATGGTGAAACAAACTCAGCGAGGCTTCAGAACCAAAACTTAGAAATGTATAAAAACCTGAAACAATCAGATTCCAGGGGTGGAAATTAGCACCCGCTACTGGCAAAATGCAGGTAAAAGTATTAAGTAAATTGCAGCAACACATCCGTCATAGTGGCGCGTTGACAGTTTGAACAGGAAAAATAAAAAAAAAACTCCATTCAGTTTGGACTTTTATCCAGGGGAGGACTGACCATCTGGGATACAGACTGATGGACATACTGTATATCTGTGGGTCCTAAGCTGTCATTATTTAATAAAAAAAAAAAAGTACATTAAATACAATTTTTATTGACCACGACAGCCCATTGGTTGATTTTATTGACGGACATTGGGCTTACCCAATGAAATCTCTTGGTTCTCCTTGGCCCGCCCCTCCCCTCCGAGGTTATAAATAGAGCCATTTCAGCTAACGGTTAGCTGCTAACCAGAGTCTGAGAAAAGTGAGCGGATATGAGACTGGGCAGGTCAGAAAAACTACGATAATGTTACACGTCTCAGCCGGAAGTGGACAATTGTAACAAATTATGTTTTTATTTTCTTCCGATGTCTCTGCTTCTCCTTTGTTCTCTATAAAGATGAACAGCGTCAGTGAAAAAAAAGGACCGCCATCTTCTTCCCCACTCTCTCTTTATTGCAAAGTCTTAAACATTTCTTTGTGCAATAATGTTCTTGTGTCCTTCTGTTGCCCTCAAACAACCACACAGCATCCACCTCAGTGAAGAGCATCAGCTCCCACCAACTGCGACAGCTTCAAAAGGCCAAATCAAAACAATTCACCAATCAATTTAAAGCTGACAGATTCACATAAATAAAAACACCCATTTCTCAAATGCAGCAACATTTTAAGGGCAATAATTTCTTTGAGTTGTAATAATTACGAAATAATTAATTATGTTATTGGTTAAATAATTTAACATGGACGTATTAAGATGATCAAATATACTTTAAGCTCTAATGGGCTTTGAATAATTATATCACTGAGTGTCCAGTGGAATATATTACACAGTAGAGGGGAAAATGTAACGTCTGTGTTTCCTTTGAACAGATAATAACGCAACACAACGCATGTCAGGATACCATTGTTGGATCGGGGAGAGGAACGGAGCTTATTGATGCAGGTAGCCATCTTTAAAACGGCCGTTATATGACCGTTATAGCTAAAATTTAGCTAAATCAGCCGAAATCACTCTTTTTTGAATGTTTCAGTACTTCTGTGCATGTGATTACGAAATAAGATCCGAATTAACTTTCACTTTACATTTTAGAGGGGGACAGTTCTCACCAGCTTCACATCTCTAGCCTGTAAAGATGAACAGCGGCAGTTAAAAAACAGAACGACCGCCATCTTCTTCCCCAGGGGGCGGGGCTCCCCACTTTAGACCTCCTGGTGAAACGCTGTCTGAATTTTGGTTCCCTTTTGATGTATTATGGTACTTTGGTCAATTTTAGTGTAAAAATACATAAGAAATTGCAATACTAATAATTTATGTGGTGCCTTATATTCTTAAACAGATTTTCTTGACTGTCAACAGGTGATGATTAAATTCTCCCATTTTATGGTGTATCACAGTAACAAAAGATAAAGAGAAAAATTCAGAAAAATATGTTAAACTAACCAATAAGTTTACCACACAAACTTTTACCGCCAGAGCAGATTGAGGACTGGAGAAGGAGGAGCAATTTAGCGATTCAGGTGATTCCTAACAGACCCTTTCCTAACAGATTTTATCTAAATATTTTCAAGATAAAGGGCGGACATGTTTGTTTGGGTTAGCAGAGGGACGTTCAGATGGTGAACACTGCGATGTAAACATGCCTGAAGTTTGGTAGACAGTAATTTAACAACTCTCTCTGTTTTATTTGATTATTATTCATTTTCTGAACATGTTTAGTTTAGTGCAAATTTAACCAGGATCGATTAAATCTGGACTCTTGTATCATTTTTGTGATAATTTCATACTTTTATAGGCAGACTTTTTTTAGAAGGGATAAAACTTCAATTAAAAAAGAAACTAACAAAAGAGATGTTTGATGTGCAAAATACAGGAACATGAGAATAAAAGCTACTGATTAAACTTCATTAAAGCACGCAGTTATCTCTAACATTGATCTTATTTCTTTATTTTTCAGTGCTGGCATGGTGACTTTTGCTAACTCCCAGTCTTTTTATTTTAGCATTTATTTTACATTTCTGTTGGTATTCAAAAAGATCCTTGTAGTCGGTCCAGTTGTTTCACTTTTTCTCATAATTTTAAATGTCAAATATTTTTGTAAACTCCAAAATTTGGAAGGTTTTTATAATCGACTTCCCAAGTGGTTCACTAAAATAAACTATGTGGCACTTCATTTTAAGGTATTAATTCAATATATTATTGCTGCTATTAGGTTGTTGTTTTTTCAATACTAGTTGGCTAATGCAGAACTCCCCACTCTAGATCTATAACTCTAGATCTATAACTCTAGATCTATAACTCTAGTTCGCTCCTCTTTAGGTCCAAAGATAATAACTTCAGTTTTGTTTCTGTTCAGCTGGAAAAGTTTTGGCCCCACACATTTATCTGTTCTAAGCATCTATTCAGTGATTGGATGGGGTCAAAGGTCACCTGGTGTCATCATGATGGCTATGTGTCACCTGATACACAGTCACCTGGTGACTATGTTTATCATCCACATAGTTATGGTAGCTAATCTTATTTCCTGTTGTAACCTGAGCCAGTGGGAGCATATAAATATCGAAAAGAAGGGGTCCTAGGATTGAACCTTGGGGTACCCCACATGTGACCTTTGACCTCTCTGATGAGCACTGGACCGGAGAGTCCGACCCAACTCTCCAGTCGATTCGGTAAAATGTCGTGGTAAACAGTGTCAAAAGCTGCACTGAGGTCCAACAGAACCAGCACTGTGGTTCTCCCACAGTCTGTATTTATATGGATATCATTGAACACTTTGACTAGGCCAGTCTCTGTGCTGTGGTGAGCACGAAAACCAGACTGGAAGGAGTCAAAGCGATTCATTATTGTTAGGAAGTTATTTAATTGTTTAAAAACTGCTTTTTCAATAACTTTGCTGATGAATGGGAGGTCAGAGGTCAGAGGTCAGAGGTCGGCCTGTAATTCTGCAGTAGTGATTTGTCTAGATTGTTCTTTTTTATCAGTGGTTTGATAACTGCTGTTTTCAAAACCTGGGGGGAAAACATCTGAAGACAGCGATGAGTTACTACTTGGATCAGATCATTAGCAACGACAGGCAGGACTTTCTTAAAGATGCCTAAAGGGATCCTGTTTCTCTTTATTCCTGATTCCTTCTGGTTCATTTTTCACCGCACTTCTCCTGCATACTTTTTGGTATTTTCACCATTCAAATTTTATAATATTCAGCTTGCTCTGAATGTCGGCTATATCTCTTGGTGTTCATAGCCTTTATAGCTGTTATAATAATCAGCTTTTTATGATAATTTATGCCCCACTGAAATGAATGGGAAGACAGAAAAAATAACGTAAAACTTGCCCGTTGTCCAAACTGCATAACTTCCACATACTTTCACCAAGAAATGCCATTCCGCTTTTATAATGTAGTGATATCCTTCCTCTACTGCGCTTCATTTCAGCTTTGTCATATCTTTTATCATCCATCCATCCATCCATCCATCCATCCATCCATCCATCCATCCATCCATCCATCCATCCATCCATCCATCCATCCATCCATCCATTTTCTNATCCATCCATCCATCCATCCATCCATCCATCCATCCATCCATCCATCCATCCATCCATCCATCCATCCATCCATCCATTTTCTTCTGCTTATCCAGGGTCGGGTCACAGGGGCAGCAGCTTCAGAAGGGAGGCCCAGACTTCCCTCTCCCCAGCCACTTCTTCCAGCTTCTCCAGGAACCCCAAGGCGTTACCAGGCCAGCAGAGAGACATAGACCCTCCAGCGTGTCCTGGGTCTTCTCCGCGGCCTCCTCCTGGTGGGACATGAACACCTCACCAGGGAGGCGTCCAGGAGGCATCCTTACCAGATGCCCGAGCCACCTCAACTGGCTCCTCTCGACATGGAGGACCAGCGGCTCTACTCTGAGTCCCTCCCGGATGACCGAGCTTCTCTCTCTAAGGGAGAGCCCAGCCACCCTGCGGAGGAAACCCATTTCGGCCGCTTGTATTCGTGATCTCGTTCTTTCGGTCATGACCCAAAGCTCATGACCATAGATGAGGGTGGGAACGTAGATCGACCGGTAAATCGAGAGCTTCGCTTTTTGACTCAGCTCTCTCTTCACCACGACGGACTGGTACAGCGCCCGCTTTACAGCAGACGCTGCGCCAATCCGCCTGTCGATCTCCCGCTCCCTTCTTCCCTCATTCGTGAACAAGATCCCTAGATACTTAAACTCCTCCACTTGAGGCAGGACGACCCCCCTGACCCGGAGAAGGCACTCTACCCTTTTCTGGCTCAAGACCATGGCCTTGGATTTGGAGGCACTGAGCCTCATCCCGGACGCTTCGCACTCGGCCGCGAACCGCTCCAGCGAGAGCTGCAGATCACGATCCGATCTTGTTCTTCCAGTACATTTTCAGTTTTTTACGGAATTTCCGGCAGAATTTTCCCCATAATTTAACAGTTTTTCCCCCCGTAATTTAACAGTTTTCTCTTTTTAAAATTTACCATATAAAACCTGTTAAATTACGGAAAAAATTCTGCCGGGAATTCCGTAAAAAAACAGGAAAATGTACTGGCAGAACATTTCCAGGACATTTTCCTGTCTTTTTACGTAATTTTATTTTTACTGTGGATGTTTGACAAAATTTTGTGCCTTTAATATATTTGAAAAAAAGGGAATAGGGCAGAAACATTTCCCTACTCCTTCTGATTAAATCGGTGGTTGAATGAAATCCATACTTTTAAGGTTCCTGAGATATCAACATTTGTTTGCAGGCATTGTTTTGCAATGGAAAATATTTAAGTTTCATTTCATCCCTGGAGAAACAAACATGAAGAAAGAGTTTGAAAGAATTAAGGAAAATGTTAATTTATTAGATATTTTGAGGAAGAATTTGAGTTGCAAGCATATACAAATAGCTCTTAGTTTATTGAAGAAAGCTAAAATATTTCATGGAATTTGATTAGATGTAGTGGTGTGTTTTTAAATGTGGGCATGATAAATAGATGGGTAGTGTAAAAATATATATAACCGTATGTATATATGTGTGGGTGTGTATATTAAATTACGTATATAGGTGGACATGAGGAAATGTTTGAATGTATAAATAGTATGAATTAGACCACCACGATCCACACTCCATACCACCAGGTGGCGGTAATGCTACTAAAAGTTTGTTGCCAACCGCGAATAAAACCAAGAAAAAGAAAAAAGAAACAGTAGAAGAAGAAAAAAAGACGAAGAAGAGAAAATCCTCTTGGGGCGGAGTGATTCCAACAGGAACATCCGGGAAAAACAGGAAACAGTTTAGAGAGAAAAGACGGAGGAAACGCACGTGGATCATTTTCGTCTCGGACTGAAATCAAACTAACACTAAACAAGGAGAACAGAGAGAGAACTGAGCGACTAGAGACACAAACTGCTGGAGAATTTCAGTTCAGAGAGAAAAAAATAACCAAATGGTAAAAACATTCAAACGCTTCCAGTGTGGAGATAAGTTGCATCAGCAACGAGTTTCTCCTTCTGCTCCGTATCTGCTGAGTTCAAGAAGCTCGAAGCTTTAATCATCTGGGGTTCTGACTCCGTCACTCTGAATTACAGAAACAGCAGAGAAATGATTGGTAAAAAGCAACAACAGTTTCTAATCATGTGTGTCCAGATAAATAGTGATATTTAGCTGTGAAGAAGCTGCCAGCATTTAGATAAATGTGTTAAAAGCAGGTTGAGCTCAACCTGTGTCTCAATGAGAAACCCTCTGATTAAAATGATGAAAGAAGACTTGATTTTACTGGTCAGAGTGGAGGAACGTCGCCCTGAGGCCTTTAAAGATGGAGTGATTCTTCATGTGAAGAAATGAAAACAAGGCGTCTAAATGGATCCTGTGGGGAACGAAGACCCAGTAGATCCACAAAAACAAAAAGCAAAGGAAGGAGCTCAGCTGGATTAGGACCAAGTTAGACTTTCTGGTTGTCATTTAGCTTTAATCCTGAATAACTTTCATTTCATCTCCTGTGCAACTAGAAAGACATGATGAATGATTAAATGAAGGCCAGTTCAGGTAAAACTAAAATATTAAAGAGGAACAAATACACTGTCTACAGGGTGTAGCATGCTAATGCTAATGTCAGGATAATTGGAAACTGAATAGAAACAGGAGCACGGCGATGTAAACAGAACAACTTTCATGGAAAATCCAAACCTTCTGGCAAAAAAATTAAGAATATAATTGAACACAGCAAAACATTTTCATGTCATAAGTGAAATAATCAGCAGGTGAAACAAACATTCATCAATATTATAGAATTATTTACTTAAACTACTATATCTAGTCAAGTGCACTGAGATATTTGCACCAAAAATACTTCTGTGTTTTGAATTTAATGCAGCCAGTTAGCTTGAAACTATGAAACCTAAACTGAGGTTGAACTGAAATCCCTTAATTCAAGAAGAAACCAAGAAAGAAAACTTGTGTTGATAAATGGTGTCAGTGAGCAAAGGGCCATCAATCAGTTTAAGAACGTATTTCAGTGAAATTAGGGCAATTTTGCAACATGTTAAAAATAAAGAAGAAAGTTCTCAGTGCTGGGAGATTATTTTTATTGTTGACTTTTGGTTTTCTGCTCAGAGTAATGAATACAGACTGGCAGGAATATAAATGTAAAAACCTTAAAACAGATTCTTTCATGTTTTGGCCGATCTCCCACAGCACACTGTAAAAAATTACATAAAAACTATGTAAAATCACAACAGGATATTGTAAAGTGGAAAACATAAATGTTACATTTAATTCAAAGAAAGATTTGTAAACTTTCAAACAAAAATATTTATGTTGTTTTCATAGCAACAGTATGTGAGTATAATCAAATTTATTTGTTAAAACTACAAATGGTTGCAGAAAAAAAAGAACAATATTGTAATAGAACAATTCTGTTAATATGACAGTTAAATACTGGAAAAACTATTGATTTAGTCAATTCTTTACAGTGCGTGTGACCAAAACGTATAGGCCACGCACACTGTACAAAATGACTGTGGAATCTATGTAAAACTGTAAAATCAGAAAATATTTTAAAGTGTCAAAAGTTTTGTTTCTTTTTACAGCAACAAAATGAGTATAATAAAATGTATCTGTAAAATCAACAAATTCTGCTTAAAAAAAGAAAAAGTCTGACATTCAAAAACTGGAATAACTGTAGTTTTTATCAGTTTTCAAAATAAGATATAGGTCACTTTACAACTTTATGTTGTACTTTTTATATAGAAATTCACATTTAATTTGTGAAAATTTGACAAATTAAGGTAATTCAGCTGAGTGTAAATTAATTCATGTGTTTTTCTGGTAGAGTTAATTATTTCACATCATTGTCCTTTTCACAGCTACAACAGTTTTCCTGTGAAAACATTTTGTTTTAGTTTTTACAGTGCAGCAGAGGTTTCCTTCTCCTCGGCTAAATGACTTCCTAATCCGTGTCTCCATGTTTTCAGTTACGTTTCCATCTCTGCGAGTTTTAACGAAGTTTCTCCTCGGTTTTCTCTCGGCTCATTTCCTCTGGTTCTCTAACAGGAAAAACTTTTTCCTCGTCACGTCGGTTTGTGCTGCTGAGCTCCGGATCTCAAAGTTAAGAACTTCTTCCTTCTCCAAGGCTTATTATTGCTCTGAGTGTTTGGATGATAAAATCAATGCTACCTGAAGCGTTGCCATGGAAACCAGGAAGCTGGCGGAGGGGAGAGCAGAAGCCGATCTTTATCTGGTGAACCAAGGATGATTGTTTGCACCAATTTAAGTTGTGAAGAAGAAAAATGGCCGACTTAACAGTGGAAAAAAAACATAATTCATGTGGGAAAAATAAAATCTTCTGTACCATTTTTTAATAACTTCATTTTATTTAGCCTTGTTGTTATTTGAAACACGACTCAGGTTTGGTAAACATTTTATGCAGATTTTCTGTTGTGTGTGCAACATCTAACATAACACAAGTTAAGTTATGAGTTAAGCATAAATAAACACAGGGCATGCTGGTTTTGGGAATAATTGTTCATTATGGGTGAAGCTTTAAGGAATCTGTTAATTTATAGCTTATTAAGTATGAATCATCCTTATTTACTGGCATTTAATTAACTGTTTATTAATGATTACTGAGGCTAAATAACATGTAGTTATTACAAATGCTACCAAGTCTTCTGCTGCCTCTATTATGTTTTGGAAAAACTTAAATAGTTAAATGCTTTAAAAACACCTGAAGTTTGTTGCCACTGATTTTAGATGTTTCACTTGAAGCAAAAAAAGTTTCATTTTCCATTTTCTGCTTCTCAGAAAAGAGACCAAAAGAAGCTCCTTTGTTCCCCCAATAAAATAGGTATATATATGATTTTAATATTAACCATTTTACTAGGTTTGCTTTAGTAGTTGCTTCTAAACACTATAACGTGAATCAGCCAATGGAAAATAAAAATAAAAATAACTGGCTCAGGATTTAATTAAAAAAACTGCAACACAAGTTTCATAAAACTGTAATGAAATCAGCGCAATCTGACTGTAAACCCAGAAAAAAAACTTCATTATATTGGGATTTTAAAGCATTATAAAGTCAGGATGAAACCAGATTTAAACTCTAACCAGACAGGGACAAAATTAACATAACTGATAAAATCAGAATAGATTCAGTATCAAATAAAATCAAATCCAGGACCATATCAGGATACATTTCACCTAAAATTAGCATCAATCTGGGACTAAATCATCATAATTTCAAGATTAAAAAACTAAAGAAGGAAGGCCTCTGACTACAGTGTCTTTAGTCAGAGGCTTCTTCAAATTCCCTGTAACAGAGACTGCTGCAGGAGCTCTTTCCTGCCAACAGCCATTTGAATTAACATGAGTAACAACATTTAATTTGGCTTTGGGATCAATAAAGAATTTCTGAATTTAATTGAATAATATGGCAGCATTGCCGTGTGTGTGGTGAAAATCAGCCATGGAAGCTCAAACTGTGCATTAGAAAAAGAAAGAAAGAAGATTTACAGGATTTTGGATTTGGGCTGATCAGAATGGTTCAGGAACTGAACTGGATTCTACTGGGATGTGAGCAGAGAATGATCCACAAAATAAAATCACATTAATTTATCTCACAAAGCAAACATCTGCATACTGGCGGTTAAAGAGCAGTTTGTTTTCAGGCCGGTGTTTTTAAAAGTCGGGCCACCAGAGGGCGCCACAGGGCTTCAGAAAATTGGAAGATGAGAGAAGTTTCAAAGATGAATCAAAATCTAATCCTTATAAAATATAAGTTAAAGTAACTTATTGTAATGTTACACTGCAAGAACACAACATATTAGAAAGTATTTTTTTCTAATATAATGCACTTGAAATAAGACAAATCTAACATACAAGGACCTTTCAAACAGATCTAGGGGATAGTTTTAAGTTACTATTGATGAAAATGTATTCGCTCCATTGGCAGATTATTTAACTTATAACAAGACATTTTCCCATGTTTTATGTGAAATAATCAGCCAGTAAAACTAGCACTTTATTAATATTAAGGAGTTATTTACTTAAAACAAGCTACAATGATAATAATTTAGTTTTGTCTTAGTTTAAGTTTTCTAAGATACTTTCATGAGAAACTAAACCAAAATACTTGGTAATATTTTTGTTTTTACAGTGTATTTTTCATGCTCATCTTTCTGATTTGCTCCTTCAAAATGGAAACTGTTCTGACAGAAAACCCTGTGAACTCACGACTAACTAAGACCAGAAGATATGAGGCGGTTTTATGTCCTAAATAAATGTAATAATTATTAAATAGTGAATAAAAGTAAGAAAAACAGTATAAAAGTATGTTTCTTTTCATATTTTGCAGAAATGTCTACTGGTTTGTAAAGGCGGTCTTTGACCAGAAGCTAATGTTTTTTTTAGCATCTCAAAGATGCTAATAAACTGATTTAAGGATGAACTAAATGAACTATTTGAGTTCATGAATATTTATGATTTAGTGTAAGCAGTTATTAATTCCCTGAGAAAATGATTTATAAAATCGGAGCGTTTCTTAAATCAGATTTTTCTTTATTTGTTTCTTCAGGATTCTCTGCACTCATCCAGCCTCTCTGTGTTTCAGCCGGCAGGGAAAACCTTTTCTTCCTCTGCTCTCTCACCTCTTCCTCCTTTGCTTTTCTCCTTTCCATTTGTCGTCCTGCCCTGCAGTCAGATCTGTCTCAAGGTCATCCTTCAGCTGCAGGTTTTTGTTCAAGGCTTGTGTCTCTGTACGCGTCTGACTTAAAGAACTCGTATCGATTTCAGCTGCCGGGTGAAACTGTCAGCAGCCGTGAGTCGTGGAGAGGGACAGTCTTCTGAAATGAGACATACATCTGAGTTTACGTCGTCTTTAGTCCGGCTTCCTCTGCGGTCTCACTCTCTGTGGATTCAAAGATACAGATTTGGTACAACTAAGCATTTTAGGCAAATGGTTCTATTCAAAAACAATCATTTTCATAATTTATCTACACCTTGTATGCAGTTTGTATGCAATCACAGTGTTAATAAATGCCAAAGAGCTCATATTTAAAGAGTCTCAGTGAAAACCTGTTTATATTCCTAACAGAAAACGGGTTGAAAATCGATCTATTAACCGAGTATTCATGTTTGTGTGAGGTGGAGATGAGACTGCACATGAAAATGACCCTTTATTGATCATTTTGACTACAAACATGAAAAAGACACAACAAAACCTCCAGATGGTGAATTTAACTCATGAAAATAACTCAAAATACACCAAATTATAGTTCAGATGTATATTTTCTTGCAAAAAGTTTCTATCATGTTTACATTTTAAGAGAATCGATGGAAAGTCCATGTTTGATTTGTTTTCCTTTGTCATTTTTCACATAAGTTTGTGGTGCTTTTGTATCCAAAAGAAAAATATCCAAAACTTCAGAAATCTCACAAATGAGACATGAAAGCCTAACAAAGACATTCTGGTGTAGCAGAAAAACGTCCTGTGTTCAAGATGCATTGGATGGGATTGCAAAACTTTTGCCTTGTAGTGCAAAACAACAACAACAAAAAATCCCCATGTCGTCTATGGGGTTCTGCTTGATAGAGCAATGTTTGGCCATCTAAAATGATTATTCCTTTTTAAATACACCACATTAAAATCTGGTGAGCAAAACACCAACCCAAAAGCAAAAACAGAAACTATTTTTGTCCTGGCAAACCTTCCAAACACAAAATAATTGTTCTCTCTTTCGCTGACTGGCCTGTCAAGAACTTGTTTTCAACTGTATAAAGTATTATTACTATGTTGTCACCATAATGGTTTTCACAATTAAAGTTTAACCGACTGCTTAGAATAAAATTTTAATAATCTACAATGAACTCCTGGTGATAAAATATTAATTAATAACTAAACTGATCTGAAAATAAGTCATGGCATTCAATTTCAAGCAACCAGCATGCCGATGTGAGTGAGGCATCTGACTAGAATGCTGGTATTATTGTAGCAGTGTGTGATATTTCTGGCTTAGCTGGTGATTAAACTGTGTTTTACTGCAATAAATATTTTGTAAGGTGATGCTGACATAATGCCTCCCTTGTCTAACAAGCAGATATGCAATAGTGTGACTAGAGTTGGGGGTAGACAGGGTGGGAGTTACATTTACTTAATTACATTTACTTGAGTAACTATTTTTTAAAGAGTGTACTTAAGTATTTTACTGCTTGGTACTTTTTACTTTTACTTGAATAATTTTATTATAAAGTATTTTTACTCTTATTTGACTAGAATTTCTGGATTTTCTACCCATTGAATGAAAAAATAAACATGTTTTAGCCAAAACATCTCCAGACACAGACACTCCTGCAGTTTTTGTTAAAGTTTCATAAGTATTTTATTGAAAGAAACTGATTTGGAATAACATTATTTTGCCTGATTTTGATTTTTTGTTACTTAGATTAATTATTGTCATGCTTGTCCTTAAAATACCAAAATTTCCACTTAACTTTACATTTCGGTACGTCTGATGATTAAAATTTTAATTATTAAATAATTGATCATTTGATCAGTTACTCGGAAGTTAAGTAGACTTTTTACTAAACACTTTTTTACTCTTTAGTAAATTCTTAGATGGCTACATTTTACGATGATTTGAGTAAAAATATGCTGAAGTAATGCTACTTTTACTTGAGTACAATTCTTGTGTGCTCAATGTCAAGCATTCAGCATGCCAATGTGAGCGTCACCTCTGAGTTTGACAGGTAAAATATGTAAATTCTGAAAATACAGAGATCTAATTTTCTTTTAAATTAATTTGACTTATTGGAGAGGTAAAAGAGTTAAAGGGTTTTTTTTATTATGTGGCATTATTTTTTAAATGTATTTTAATACAGTTTCACAGCTATGAAAAAATCTGATAAAATCTATGTCAATCTGAGGTTGACCCTAGAATTAAATGAGAGCTTTTTGTCTTTCTAGCATTATTGTATTTCCGTATAATCAGATATTATGATGAATATTTTACCTTTTGCCTGATAAATCATGAATCTGAATCACAGCAGCAGCAACACAGATGTAAAGGTGAACAAACAGCAAGTTCACTAAATGGGTTTGTTTGACGTCATCTCTGCTGATTCACACAGAAAACTGTCAGAAAAATGGTTCAGCTGTTTATCTGAAGAAATCTGAAATAATCCCTCAAATATTTTTTTCAAGCATTTATGATTTCTTGTCTTTCATCATTTAGATAACTCTAATTATTATTGGCTGATATCCATTTGAAGGATGCCTGTCACTCTAGTTAGGTTATAAAACAATGATCCATCAGCTTGTGGGTAATAAAATCTCAATTTGAGTATGTCCTAAATTAGATTTCAGCAACACCTCATTAATAAAGGCAGTTAGTCTTCAGCTAAATTAGCTAATTATCTGAAATATGTAATTGGTTCACCCCCAGATCATTCTTCTACCTTATGCAGGTTCAAAAAATATAAATTTGTGGCTAAAACTAAGCAAAGCCTCTTTTAACTCGGGTTTTTAGATGCAACCATTTGTTTTCTTTCTAAACAGCTACTTATTAGGATTTATTTGATATTTAACTTTTTTGATGATCTGTTGCAGATTCATTTGGAATCATTGTTTTGTCAATTACTCAGTTTAATTTGAGCTGATGGACAGACGTTCTAGTGGTTGGCCTGAAAATACGGACTGTCTTTAAATGATAAAATAATTTTAAAAATAACCTTTACAGTCAGAAAAAGTGACTTCAAAAAGATGTGCAATTCTAATGTAACAAGGTGTTCAAACTCCCTAATAATGCCTAAAATCCTAGTAAAGGTTAGCATTCCAGTTGTTTATCACCAATAGCTGCTGGCTTGATTATAGTTGTTCATTTTTCTCTGCATAGATGCTGTTAGCTTGAGTCTAATGTTTAACTAGCCCATTAGCTGCTAACATAAGTCTAATACATTTGACTCTAGTGAGCTATTGCTTGTAAATAGCTGTTAGCTTGGCTCCAATTAGCTGCAGATATGACCATAAATTTGCAGCCTGTCTGTTAGCTTGTCTCTGATTAGTTGCCAGCTTAACCTTAGTGGCTCAATTACATCAGGTAAGAGGTTGACATATAATAGCTTGGTTTCAAGTATCTGCTAGCTTAGCTTCGATTAGCTTGTCCTGTGACTGATTAGCAGCTAGCTTAACAATGACTTAGCTGATAACTTGACTTTGACTGGCTTCTAGTTTGATTTTAATTAGCAAATATTTATTATCATTAATAAACAAAGAGCAGTTGATTCCCATGACTTATAAAGATGGAGGTAAAATTATTTAGTGTCCATTATTTTCATTGTATTTATTCCTATTCATAAAGTTTCAGGGTTTTGTTAATCCATACTTCACCTTGAGACAGGATGATGGTGTAAAGTGACGTTTTATCTAAATTAAATATCAAAATGTTGGTGTAAGAATAAAATAAGACTGGTAGAGAAACAATGGCGGCATAAACAATGCACTTGTGAGGATGAGGAAGAGGATTACAGATGTCAAACTCTCAGTGACAATGTTAATCAGGCTGCTGCTGCTTCGTCTTTTTTCAATTTATTTTAATTACAACCCAGACAGACGCAGGTCTCAGAGCAGATGGAGGAGCCCGCTGACCCGATTCGCTCCTGACTCTCCCACTTCCTCCTTCATCACCTCCCCTCCTGTCATCCCGCGGGGTCACGGGGTCACCCATCCCTCAGCCGCGGCGGAGGAGACAAGCGTGAAACATAAAACGGCGCAGTTACGCCGCGGAGATGCAATCAGCCCCCTGACAGCTGCTCAAAGGAGAGACGAACAGTAGCTTCTTAAATCTTCATTAGTCAACATTAAACGAGGTTTGTTTTACACCGCAAACGACACGCAGCATATATTACACCTCAGCAGAGCAGAGCAGTAATGGTGTGTATTGATTGGCTCTCTCCAGTCGGCCAGTCAAGCATGTACAGTTTGGACGTAATGAAATTACCTCCTCTGTGGAAACGGTGCCTCTGGATGGATGCTGGCAGTAAACACAGCACCTGTTTGTTTCCCGACTCAATCGTCGCTTTTATTTCGGCTGCCATCACCGTGATTCATTTATTATTCATCTCATCAGCAGCACTTGATGATGTAAATGACCTTCCTGAACTGTACGGGAGTCCATTTGGACGCTGTCAGACGCCATTAGAGGCCCAGCGGCCGGGTCAGCGCCCTGAGCGCCGCACTGACAGATAGAGAGAGACCGGTGTATGTGTGTGTGTGTGTGTGTGTGTGTGTGTTCACCCTGCCCAGGATTTGTGCTTTAAATCTATTTTTAAACAGATTTATGTAGTAACTAGTTCTATTTACTCAATTACATGTAACTTTTTTGAGGGAAAATTACTTTTAGAAATAATAAGAGAAAAACTACTTCAGGATATTTTTTCTCAAGAAAAAGGAAGAAGTAGCCTAGACCAGCGAAGGTGGGTAGTGAGTACTTACATTTATATTTACTTGAGTAACAATTTGAAGAAATGTACTTTTAGGAGTATTTTTACTATGCTGTACTTTTTACTTTTACTTCAGAACAACTTTTGGGAACTCTGCCCACTTCTGCACAATAAGTTACATTTACTTTATTTTATTTTATTTTATTTTTTTTTGGGGGGGGGAGTACTTTTAGAACTAGTTTTACTAAATAATAGTATGAGAAAAACTAATTCCATATATTTTTTCTCAAGAAAAAGCAAAAAGTATCCGAAAAAGTATTTTATAGGAAAGCTACTTGAGTACAGAGATCTGATTTAATTATGACATCAGCAGAGTTGGGTAGTAACTAGTTACCTAGTAGTAACTAGATAACTAGTTAACATTTTATTTTAAATTATTTTATTTTTTATATGAATTATTGTAATTTTTGTCCTTAAAATACCAAAATTTCCACTTAATTTTATATTTTGGTCCATCTGATGATATAATTTTTAAATATTAAATGATTTATTGAGTTACTCGGTACTTGAGCAGCTTTTCACCAAATACTTTTTACTTTTATTTGAATAAAACATGTTGAATTAGTTCCACTCTTACTTGGGTATAATTTTTGGCTACTTTCCCCTCTCTGTTTTTAAATTGTTTATTTCTCTAAACATATTGACAGCAGCAGAAGGGACGGAGCCTTTGAGTCTGAACGGAACCTCACATTTGGACGGTTTCGCTTCGTTATATCTGAGCCTCCAGAACTCGTTTCCCTCTTCGCTCGACGCCACGACTCAGTAAACACAACGCCGCCTTCAATTAGCGCTGCGGTTCTAATTGATTAAAATTCCCTGCGGAGCAATTATGCGATTTCACAGAAGCGCTTCGCCTGTTTCTTTACCACCTTCTTGTGACTTTCCACTGCTTTGCATTTTCTGTTTCTGCCTGATTCCAGGATTATTCATGGCCAGACTGATTGGACGGTCAGAGCAGAGACATTATTTTCACTCAGGTCACAAACAGAGCCTAGAAAAACTTGTTCTCAATCCAAACAATCTGGTTCCTTCCCTACATCCAGGATTTATCCAGGTCTAGTGAAAGGAAACAAGTAAATAGAATCTCTGCAGACCCCACACATGCTGGACACAAACTGTTTAAACCTTCAGGTTGGCGCTACAGAGACAGTAACTGCATTTCCATTGCAAATGTGCTCAAAACTTTAATATTTTTGCTAATGTCGAAAAAACACAATTTTGCTGTTAAGAAACACAATTAAAATCGCATGTGAATATTTGTAATTTCTCACAGTAGTAATATCCGATTGTTCAACAAGTGATGTGAAAAAGTTCAGTTTTCGTCAACCTTTTCTATTGGAAAATTTAAAAATCCACATAAGAAGCCTTGATGAAAACACAACTAATGATTTTTATATTTTTGTACATATGTGCATATTCTCTTTTTCTTTTTTTAGCTAATCTTAGTTTATATACTTTTATTTAACTCAAATTTCTTGTTTGTGCCGATTTTAACTTTCCAGCTCTTACAAATGTTCTTAATATTTTTTAATGGAGTACTTGTGTTTGTTTGTAATAGTCTATCAAATGACCATCATCACTTTCAGCGAGCTAAATGTGTCCGTTAGCGCCGCGGCTAACCAACCTGACATTACTTAAAGGGAACAGGCTGTGATGGGAAGCCATTGCTCTCTGCTGAAATAACAGGGAGGAAAATTAGTCTGTGAACTCCAGAGTCACTGCAGCCACAATGACAGAACGCTAATAAAACATCCTCACACATGTTCAGACAGCTCATGAATAACAATAAGGGGTAAAACACAATCAGGGTGACGCTCTCTAACAATGAGGAAGGCTTTGTGCGACGCCTTCATTTGTCTTTATTGTTTTTCACACATGTATTTGTGCTGCTAACACATTGCTAACTGGATGTAAAGGTCAAACATTCTGTCTGAAATATTTGGCTTGTTTATAGTAAACCAGTTAAATAAAATATGAAAAACAAAAACTCAAACCTCTCCCTAAGGGGAATCCGAAAAAAACAAGAGAAATTGGAGAAAAAATATTCTAATATGAACCAGAGGTAATATCAAAGAAATTCCAAAAACCCACAAGGTCAAACTTAACAGACCTGCTAGCATATTAAATATTAGGCTTTATGTCAGGATAATTGTCATTTTTAAAAAGTATGATTAACACATTAGCAATAGCTTTTGTAGCGCTTGGTGTAGCGCATTAGCATTGATTGATATATTGTTTATGATTAGCATTTGGCATTAACTTCTGCTAATTAGCATGTTGGTGAACCATTTTAATGTGAACAGAAATAATGTTTATGATTAGCTTATTAGCAATAGTTTGTGCAACATAGCATGTTGGTTTATCGCCTTAACATTAGTTTAATTAATGTTTATTATTAGCGCTTTGGCATTATCTTCTGCTAAGTAGTATGTTGGTGTGCATTAATGTGAATGGAGGTAATGTTTATGATTAGCTTATTAGCATTAGTTTGTACTGCATAGCATGTTGGTGCAGCAGCTTAGCATTGGTTTAACTAATGTTTATGATTAGCACCAAAGCATTAGCCTCTGCTAAATAGCATGTTGATGTACCACTTTAGCATTAGCTGAACCAATGTTTATGACTAGTGCTTTAGCATTAGCAGAACCAATGTTTATGACTAGCGCTTTAGCATTAGCGGAACCAATGTTTATGACTAGCACTTTAGCATTAGCGGAACCAATGTTTATGACTAGCACTTTAGCAATGGCCTCCGTCTCACTGAACTGCTGTGCAGAATCTCTGAGCTTTAATGATGGACTTTCCCACCTGGAGTTCGTCTGCTTTGCTCCGAATCAGCTGATTAGTTAACTTGTAACTTTTTCCAGTTTTTCAGTTTCTTTTCACAAAGAGGAAAAACTCCAAGCACCTGTTTCTGCGAACCAGAATGTTCAGTCTGTTCTTCCACATTCTTCCCGTTGTACTCGTTACGACCCGAGTTTAACCTGAACAGGTGTTCATGTAATTCTATGAAATTACCAAAAATCCTGTGATCTTCCAGGAGAAGCAGAGCTTTTCTTCACCATGTGGCCTCCTCCATGTTGAGGCTCTATCATCTGGGGCCAAGTCGGCCAACTTGGAAGGACGTTTTGTTTTTGTTTTATCTGCTTTTTGATCTGCTGTTAATATCAAAATCGCTCACATGGGAGAATGGCTAAGCACTTAGCTGCTAAAACAAAACAGCGTTTTCTTCTCATAATCCGCGCTGCAGCGTGTGGGAAGAAGCAGATTGTCGTTTTAGGCAGAGAATCGGCTCCTGGAAAGCTGCATTTGAGGGTCGGAGGTATCAGGTGGCTGATCTCTCTCCCTCTTTTCTTGTTTTTTATTTTTTTAATCTGTAGAAAGAAACAGAGGTCAGCGGTATCCCAGCATGCCTCAGTTCACATGTTTCTGGCCAAAACCAACTGATTCTGCACATAGTCAGGAATAACTCAGGCACAGCTTGACATTTGGCACAGACTGAGAAGATATTGGATTTATAATTGAATTAGTGAGGAGAAAAATAAGTTTTTGCTGAAACATAATGACTTAGAGCAGAGGTGCCATTTCCTCCATACTTGAGATTTTTTGAAAATGTTGTTCATTTTGTTCCACATACCTGAAAGTTGTTGTGCCCTCATTAATCTTCTGCCTCTTTGTTTTATTTTATGTTCGTGTTCATTTTTATGCTTTACTCCACTGCAAAGTGGGAAATTTATGACTCTTCAGGCCAATATATCACTGAGTTTCATGCTTTCTTGCTCCACTTACATACATATATGTAATTGCATGATCTTTATCTGTGGAAAAGAAAGTGATTTATTTCCATCTAAGCGATAAAAATGACCTTAAACAGCAGATATCTTGAAAAATGTGTTTTTTTAAGACACTTTACCTTAGCTGGAGTTCTGCATGTTGGACGACGAGATGCTTCTTGGATCCGTCCACCAGGTTCTGTTATCAGTTTGAGAAAAGTTTGACATATTTATCACTTTAAGCTGAGATCAAGACCTTGGCTTTGACTAGGCCCTCAACTCTCTTTATCCTAAGCCTTGTTGAATTATTAGCTTGTCTGTGGTGGACACACTTCTGCTAATTGAACTTTTAACGCTTTAGATAACTTTGAAAACTTTAAGCACACTTAGCTTCACTGAAATATATTTTTACAGATAAATTTATGGCTCTAATTTATTTAACGAAACTTTCAGCTTAATGAACATCTGTGTTAAAGTTTAGGCTAAGAAATCTTCAGGTAGTTCAGCTCTTATTTTGAAGTGAGGGAAGACGGTCTGCACAAGTTCTGTTAGTTTCAACTAAATAACATTTTGGTATAGCATTAGCCTTAGCTTATGCTAAATACTATGGTGGTACAGTGCTTTTGCATTAGCTTCTACTAAATACCATATTTGCATAGAGCTTAGCATTAGGCCTGTCTTCTGCTAAATAATATATGGGCATAGCACTTTAGCATTAGCCTGGGCTTCCACTACCATATTTGGGTAATGCTTTAGCGTTAGCTTCAACTAAAGACCATATTGTTATAGTGCTTTAGCATTAGCATTAGCTGCTGCTTAGATTCTATGTTGTTATAGCCCACTACCTTCTCTTAAATACTCCTTTACCATGTTGGTGTAGCTCACTATTGTTTATGGTTTGTTCTTTAGAATTAGCACAACAAGCGTTTTAGCTTTTTAGCTAGCTGATATTAGGTCAGTTTTATTTCACAATATCCCGTCCCAGTAACAACTTTGCATAGAGTTAGCATAAACTGGTATCGGTTTGACCAGGTGCAGTAGCAACAGTAGCTAACTTCTGCTTCTCTTTAAACGAACCGATAGAAGACGCCGCTAAAGAGGCTCAGCTCCAAATTAGAAGGTGTACCGTCTATATTTATTCTTTGTTTGGGGTCTCATGTTCCAGCAGACGGCGTGTCCACCTCTCAGCGACCTGCAGGGTTTGCTAACAGCTCCATTTATCTGCAGGCATGGTGTCTGGCTGGGAGCCCTCACCTGGCTGGGCCCTTCAGCAGCGGCCTTATTATTCCCCTCTTGGTCCCACCGTGTAATTTGATCAAGTTATTCATAACATTTCAGCTGACGCCTCTCCCCAGAGTTAGCGTGACATTGATATTTGCAGAGGATAAATGCATTATGGGATGGCCCCACTGCTAGGAAATTGAGCATTAATATTTGCTCTTGATGTGACGTATATAAACAGACAGATTTGCCGGCTCTTGGCTCCTCTACTGACGTCCCCCACTGGGACGGGGGTGAGGTGGCTGGATATTGGAGAGACGTGGAGACGGGGTAATAATAATAACGATTCATGCTTGTGTTTTTATCTGTCGGGAAGAAAGCCCGCTGCTTCTCGTCTCGGCAGTTTTCTCCTCGGTGAGGCGGTTGGCAGGTATCAGCGGGGCCCCGGTGCCGCATCAGTCGTCACGTTTGGGCTAATTTTCGCTCACAAAGCATGCAGATGCAGGCGAAGAGGGAAAACGCAGATAAAAGGAGCAGGCTCTGTTTTCCTCCTCAGAACACCAAAACCTGAGGCGGAGAATGGATTTCATTCTGAGCTGGAGAATTTCAACTCTCCATGAATTCATTCATACACAGCAATGAGTCAAAAACATCCCCCATACATAGAAGTCACAGCGAACAGAGACGCCTCAGGGGGGCGCTGTGGAGGATCTGCCCCGCAAACATGGACGTTTGGCTCTGAGGTCTAATGGTGGGAAACTCAACTTTCATGCAAAGCAACTCAAAAAGTGTCAGTTTATCAATCCACCTGCAACTATTGTTGGCAGATGTTTTTTCCTAACTTTTGGAAGCTCTAAAAGTGTTTTGACTAGTTTAACTTTTGAAATAAAATAACAGGTTTTCTACTCACCAATGTCAGTTTCATGTAGCAACTTCCTGCCTGTACCTGCAGGTCACTGTGTGTCTCAAACCTGTATAAGAGGAAGTCAGTAAAATAGTTCAATAAGGAAATATGATGAATCGTACATGTCCTCTAAAGGGTTTTCTACTGATGTTCTACTGATCCCTGCATGCATCTTTTAATTAAAAAAAGCAAATGTAAACCAGCGTTTCATGTAATAATTCATAAATATTTTGCAGTAGGGAAGTCCAATGATTGAGATGGATGCACTGATTCTGCAGGGAAAATTTTGATTTGGGATTGAACAGGTTAATAGAGTCATGGTGAGGATTTGGGTTTCCTGTGTCGTTTTGTTCATCCATTGATTGATCCGGCTGTTTCCCCTGGTTACCTTCCCTGTGTATTTATACCCACCTGTGTCTGTTTCCCTGTCGGATCCTGGTCGTGTCTTTACTGTCGTGCTTTTGCTTACCAGACGCTGCCAGTGTTGCAGTTTTGGTTTTGCTCATCTGTGCCGTCTGGATCTCTTGGGTTCTGTCGATTTGTCATTAAACCATCATCCTCCACCGAACCCGACTCCTGCTGCGTCCGTCCTCACCTCTTCAAACCCCGATTCATGACATTTATCCTGCTGCTTATGCAGCTGAAAATGTAACAACTGTTGTCATGTTGGTCCCCAATCCAACTGAATCTGCCGAACCAGCTGGGATTTTGCTTTTATCTTTTATTTTTGCTAGCTTTGAAAGCTTCAGATAAATTCAAAACTGCTGATTTACTGCAAAGTTTTAGATGAGTAAAATTCATCATCTGTGTTGAAATTTTATTGATTATTGAATTGTTCAGGTATGTCTATATTTATGCTCTTATTTTGAAGTGGGTGAAGACTTTTTAATTATCTTTTATTTGTATCGTTTCAGATGAGAAATAAATTGTATAAAAACTATTTTCAATCTAAATGAGGAAAGGTTGTGAAAACACTCTTCTAGTTATAAACATGCAGCAAATGCTAGAAAATAAATTACTATTGTGATTGGGCTTATTTTGAAAAAAAGTTGAGATAAATTAAAAAGACAAAGAGGAATTTTGTCATTATTTGTTTCCTCTAAATGTGTTCACCTTGTTATTCCTGTAATCAGATGGATCTTCTTTGTTTCTCACCGTTATAGAAATATAAGAACCTCCCTGATGTTTATGCTCTTTACCTGCTGATGTCAAATCAAAAACTGGGTTTCTGTGGCACCAGCCGAGGGCTTTGATTGCTGCCTGAGAGTTTGTTGCTTTTTTGACATTTTTCTGACACGCGACAAAGAAAAAAAGAACAGCTAAGTCCTTTTGTCTTTCCTGTGATTACTGTCACGGCTTTTCATGCTGGCATGTTTTATTCAGCCTCTCGTATCGACTTGTGCGCATGTTGGACTCGTGCTTTTGTTTTACGCTCCTGATTGTTTTGACTACGGATAAAAAAGACGTGATTGTTTTCTTTTGCATAATGTCACGACTTCTCGTTTAGAAAAATGAGGACAAAAAAAAAAACTCCCCCAAATTGAGCGGTTTTATGTGTTCAGGGCCTCGGAGTGAAGTGTCGTCGCTCTTTGTGCTCAAATGTCGCTGCAAAGAGACGGAGAGCACTTTTTAGGGAACAAAAACTGTAATTTCACCCACTGTGGGATTGTGTAAGGTTAATTACTGAGGATGAAAAACACCTGAAACTGTTCATGTGACGAGTTCATGTCCCTCTCACAACAACTAAATATTTCTCCCTCCAGTCATTTTTCTACTGCTTCCCAAAATAATCCGTTCCACTGGATTCATAGGAGAAAATCTATTTGGCTAAAACTCCACTCCGGGTTTTCCTAGTTACCAAAAACAACTCTAACACTTCCTGCTCCAAGCATAAAAACAAAGTAAATTGTGAGTGGATGATGTTGAAAACTGGACAGTAAAACATATTTGTAAGTAAGCCCTAATTTACTGCATTTTTCTAATGTAATGTTTGCTGAAGCAGAGTAAAGTATTATTTGAATTGTCTTTAGTTTTTTTTTGCAGAGCGACAAATATTAAAGTATTAAAATGGCAGTAAACTACAGCAGTCTTTCACGTAGCATAGCCAAGACTAATTTATAATTTATGTTCCAAACTGGGCATTTCAGTTATATATTACTGTAATAAAGACACAGAATACAGTGAAAAATTAAGAAATGATGCCTTTAAATCACAAAGATTTTGATTTAAAATCTGAAAAACAATGAAAGGATACACAACTAAACCAACGCTCTATTTCCTGATAAACACAAGATGTTACTGAACCAACTAAAAGCAGAAAGTATGATTTCAACACATTTCTTATTTAATAACTAGGCAGTAAATGCTCAGATAAATCTGAAACTGCAGGGGGAAGTGAGTTGTATGATTGCAGGCACATTAATTTCTTTATAAATACAGCAGGTGAGTAATTATTCAGGAACAAACGGAGAAAACTCGCAGATTGTGGAGAATGATGAGCCGGCCTCCTGCAGTTACTCGTAATACGTCTCGTAAATGAGCAAAAACTAGTAAAAAAAGTCCCTGCTTTGTTTTCCTGCTTTCTTCCTAAAGGTTGTGGTGATGCAAAATGATAACAGACAGAAAGTACACCCCACTTTAAGTTTTAGGATGAAACGACTTTATTCTCACAACATTGTGAATTAATTTTTTACGGCTTTATTCCTATAATATTCTGACTTTATTCTAATCATTTTATCATTTTATTTTCTTAGCGTGGTCCTAATACTCTGTCGTATGATCTAAACTAGATTCTAAACTCTTTATTGCAAAAACCGAAACTATTTCAAGCTCCTGTAAAAACATTTTTTTTTTTTTTTGTGAAATTATGGAAATTGTAATTTTGCCATTTCCATCGTTTCTGATGCGATACTTTAAATTAACATAAATAACATTTCTGGAAACACAGCAAATGATTTCTGTATTAGCACACTTTAGGTTTAGTGTCAAAGAAGTTTAAATTTGTATCAAATCAAGTCAAAGTTCATTTATCGAGCACATTTACAGCAACCTCAGCTGACCAAAATGCTTCTCAACATCACAGGTACATAAATGATTAAAAAAAGAAATAAAAGTCCAATAATAAAAAATAATAATAATATTTGGCAGTAACAAAATTATATAAATAAAAACCAGTTTTCCAAAATTTGATTCAATTAAATACTAAGTACAAAATTTTGTGTGTAAAAATGAACTGAATCATTTAAACAAACGTTTCTATAATTTCTATAATAATGTATAATTATTAGAGCACTTGGTCCAAGTCAAAGCAGTTTGAATGATAGGATCGTTTGTCTCTGCTAGACCAGAACTATTGATGGAAACATTGTCTTTCATTAAATCAATTAAATGAAACGCGTTAATTAGCAGTGGGAGATATTTACGATCCATGGTTTAATCAACCCTGATGTAATCATTTCAGATGTTTTGACAGATTATTGATCACTAAAACTGCCTACATGAGATTTAATTATTCAACTCAGTTTTCCCTGAATTTCCTGATCTGAATGGACTTTTTTTTTTCGTTTGCACCTTCAGCTGGTTGATATCGTTTTAGATGACTTACTTCAACATCTGGAATTTGCAGTTAGGAGCTCCATACTAATTCATGGGAGCAGAAATCTCCCACATGTTGGTCAGGGACGGCTTTCAACTCCATCATTAAATACCAGCAAGGTGGAAAAGTCATGTGTGCTCCCTCCTCCTGAACCAGGAACCTCGTAACCGCAGCGGTTCCTCTCAGGGGCGGCAGGTGACCTCATCAGCAGGATCCTGTCGTCTCGGTCCAGCAACACCTCGTGAACCGGTTCCCACATCCGTCCGGCAGGTCGCCTCCCAACCGGACGGCTCTGCTCCGCATCCGTCGGCACCTTGAGGCGGATTTAACGGATCGACTGAGACTAATGGGCAACTGTGCAAAAAATGTTAAACCACCCTAATCTTCCCATTCAGGGGAAAAGTATAAAAGATAAATAGGAAATGCTGATTTCAAGCAATTATTTCATTTATTAGCAGACAAATGGCTTTTCCAACCAACCTTAGCCTGTGTAACTGAGCCGTTTTGGTCCAAAGAGGCATTAAAAGAAGCAGGAAACCAGCGGTGCTAATGCACTAAGCTAATTTCAGCTTCGTGCTTTAGCAATTTTGTTATCTCTGAATAACTTATATGACTACTTTAAGTGGCTGTTTTGTAAACTCACAGTTGAACAATGTTTGAGATATGAAGTGAGAACTCTGCAGTAGTAGAGCTAATTTTTATCTTAGCTCTTTTTGCTAACTTTGAAAATGCAGTATAAAAATGCAGCTACTCCTAAGTTATTTTCCCTGGATAAATTATTATCCATGAATTAATTTCAATTGCTTATATATGTCCTCTAAACTTACAATTGAATAAAGTTTAACATCTCCAGTGGTGGAAACACTTTCACTAATGTGCTAATAGCAAAGATAATTATTTTTAGCGTGTTAGCTGTTTGCTAACTGAAAATATTTAGTGCACTTAGCTTTGCCTAACTTAATTTGTCTGGATAAATTCTAAATGCTAATTCACTTGGTTGTTTTAAAAACTTTCAGTTGAAAAAGTCTGCTAATAGACAAGCTAACTTTTAATTTAACGCATTAGCGCTTTTGCTAGCTTTGAAAATTTTACTGAATAATTTCTAAAATGCTAATTTACATGTCTGTTTTGTTAAGTTGAATAAAGGTCAACATCGGTGTTGGAGTTTTTATCTACTGGATAAAAACTTTTATCTACAGTAGAATTTTTATCTACTGTTAAAAATTCATCACAATTCATTACATCACATAAAATCACAAGTTTTATTCATCAACTTGTGATGAATAAAAATTCATCACAAGTTAGACATTTATATTCATGCTCTTATTTTGAAGGGGTGACAACTGTTTACATGGCAGTTCCATTGTCTCACCTCACATTCTCTCTTTTTTCCTCAATAACTTTATTTAAAACAAAAAAAACATACAGGAACAAAATAAAACAGGATAGGAGAACAAGCCGTAAAGATAAATATAATATCTTGGGCCTTGCTTTTTACTACAGCAGGAAACTGTCTCCTGAGGATTGGAAAAGCTCAGTTTAAGGTTCAAATGATAAATTATTGAACCAAAGTTATGTGAAATGATCTGACACTAACCTGATAAATCAGTGAGAAAACCAAAGTGTAAGAAACGCTCTGAAAAGACCTGCAGAAAGCTGAAAGAAGGACTGAAAGTAGCTGCTTGGAAGGAGGATTTAATTAAAAAGGAAGAAATGAGCTCTGATTTCCTTCTCCTTCCAGTGCCACTGTTCATTTGGACTGTGGGGTTGATGCGTGAGTGGATAGGATTTGGATTTCCTCTCCAGAGTTTCCCTCATCCTGCAGCTCCCACTGAGCTGGAAACAGCAGCTGTTTCACATGCAATCCATCATCATGTCAAACCGTCTACATCTACGTCTTCGCCTGGTTTCAGTGCATGAACACAAACCCAGAATCATCCAATACTTGGACAATGTCATGAAAATTGTTCCTCCACTGTCTGTTTCCTTGAAAGCTTTACAGGTCTGGGTTTATCAGACGCCGTCGTCACTTCCACACGGCGCTTCAACAGGAAACGTGCAGCTGGGCGTGCAGGAAGGTCTCCAAGGTGCATTTCTGTCCCTATCTGCTTCTTGTGTGCATTAGAAAGCATTTGTTTAAGGAGAAGTGATGGAGATTAAAGAGCTTTTTGGGGTTTTTAAGGATTTGTGCCCATAAAATCCACATGGATATAGTTTCACCTTGAAAAGTCCTTCTGTAGTTAGTTTTTCATCCTCATATCTATTAAATTATCTTCTTTTTGACCCACTGAGTTTCTCTTTTATCCTTCTGATTACTGGCCAGCATAGTTTCAAGTTTGAGATTTCCAGGTGTTTATTTCCGGACGTCCAGCTTTGCCTGTGAATTTCAGCCTCTCTGTGGTGTTTGGGTTCATTGTCTTGTTGAGTGAAGCAGCTTTCAGCTTCTATGCACCACAAATCTGGAACAAACTCCCAGAAAACTGCAAACTGAGTTCCTTTAAATCTTGACTAAAAAGTCACCTGCTTAGAGTTGATTTGAATCATAATAAATGGATCATTGATCATTGATCGGTGTATTGGTGATATGATGACGATACTTGACAACATGGTTTCTCAATTGGTGACGAGGTTTTTCAGACTTTACTTTGTGTTTTATGATATAAAACACTTTGAACTGCTGTGTTACTGAAATGTGCTTTACAAATGATTGATTGATTGATTGATTGATTGATTGATTGATTGATTGATTAAAGTGACAGTTTTCAGACAAATGGACTCACATTTGACTGGAGCAATGAAAACTGATCCATTCTCGGTCCTGTGGCTACAAGGAACTCCGACTCTTCACACCTTCACCAACATGATGGACAGTTGGTTTCTGTATTCAGGGTTTTAGTTGTTGTATTATTGTTTTTGCTCACCAAAAAACAACACAAAAACTTCTCAAGAAGACTGAGCTCAACGTCTTTCTTCACAAAATGTAAACAAAAATGGAGTGGTGTCAAGATGGCAGGATTTCTCTCTTGTCTGGTAAAAGACGAGCCATTCCTCCGGCTGTATTCAAACCGCACCACAGTTCACTGCAACCAAACTGAGACCGAGGTTTGTAGGCAGACCAGAATTAGCATTTTTGGTTCGATTTCGCTTTCACACCTCCTTAAACGAACTGGACTTTCTAGACAAACGGACTGGAGTTGGATTAAAGTGACCAGACAGGTTTATTAGCTCTACATCTACAGTCTTCCTTATCTCCACTCTCTAGGGTTCAGCCAATAAACGCCAATGAAATTAAATGGCACTCTTGGATTGGCTGCTTTCCCAACTCCAGCCAATCGCCTGTCAAATAGCATCGAGCTGAAGAATTTCAGCTTCCCAAACTGCATTTTAGGTGGAAAGAAACATGAATAGGTGAATTTAATGTGACTAATCTGAAGTTACATTCCACAGAAAATCTATAAGTAGGTGAATCTGTGAATATTGAACTGGAAAAAGATTTTACTATAAAATAAATGTAGGCTTGTCTTGGGATTTGAAGCCTTCAACACTTTCACAAAGCATCCAGTGAACACCTTCCCTGCTCAGGTTTTCAGTGATTTATGCGAATACGTCAGTTTGTGAGTTACATCACCGGAGTGACCATCTCCACAGCTCTGGATGGAGGGATCGAGCCGCCGTAGGGGTCAGGCCTTAATAAGGTGACACTTTTCTCCAGCTCCACTTCTTCCCTCTGAGTAATTCCTTTTGATGTCACCCCTGGTTCTTCATGAGAACGGGGTGAGGTGACGCGCGGCGTCCGCAGGAATCCCAATGAGCCTCCGTGTTGCTTTCAGCTCCTTCCAGGAATCCAGATGAGAAGGAGGTGCAGAGCTTTCTGCAAACAAAACACCGGAGGCTCTCTGCTGCTCTGCTGCCTGAAATACAGCAGCTTTTACAACAAACTCTGTGTGTTTTTACAGTTTGCATGTTTTTTATTAGTTAAATCAAAGCAGCCAGAAAATGGAGCTTATTTGTGTATCACATTTCAGCAACAAGGCAGTCCGAAGTGCTTCACATAAACCATAAAAAGATTTTACATTTTATTGGCTAAGAAAGAAAAAACAAACTACAATTTATGATGTTACACTAATTATTAATAAACAACATTGATTTAAAGGAACTCACTGCTTCTGGAAGTTTGTTCCAGATTATTAGGAGCATAAAAACTGAATTCTGATTCTCCATGTTTGGTTCTGACTGTTTTTAGACCAGAACCAGAACCAGAACCTGAGAGATCTGGAAGGTTGATACAACAGCAAATCTTTAATGTATTGAGGTGCTAAAATGTTCATTGATTTATAATATAACAACATTATTTTAAAGTCTATTCTCTGAGCTACAGGGATCCAGTGGAAAGACTTTAGAACTGGTTTTAGTTTTAGTTTTCTATCTTCCTGGTTTTAGTGAGAACTCCAGCAGCAGCTCTGGATCAGCTGCAGCTGGTGGATTGATTTATTAGTCAGACGCTGTTGCAGTAATCAATGCGACTAAAGATAAACGCATGGATGAGTTTCTCTAGATCGCGCTGAGACATAAGTCCTCTAATCCTACAGATGTTCTTCAGGTGGTAGAAGGCCGAATTTGTAACTGTGTTTATGTGACTCTGAATGTTCAGTACTCAGATTTTGGGATTGTTCACTAGTTTCCAGCTGTAATAACTGAAGCTGTGCATCAGATTGTTTCTCTTGGTCCAAAGATAATAACTTCAGTTTTGTTTCTGTTCAGGTGAAGAAAGTTTTGGCACATTGACACATTTATCTGTTTTAAGTTTAATGCTTGGATGGTACAGAGTTACCTGGTGACATTGTAATGTAGAGCTGTGTATCATCTGCATAGCCAGCCTAGCCAATCATATTATTTCCTATAACTTGAACTAGCAGGATCATGTAGGTATTAAATAACAGGAGCCTAAACACTGAGCCTTGGGGTGCTCCACATGTGATTCCTGTCAACTCAGATGAGAAGTTACTAATTGACACAAAGAGGTTTCTGTTTGAATCAGTCAGGACTGGTCTCAGTCTCGTGGTTCATTTAGATGCAAATTTTTAAACAAACTATATTTGGTTCCCAAGAAATGAACTGTTTGGAAATGATCTTAAAGATGATACCTGAACACCCACTAATGCTCCAGATGTTTGATAGCAACAGATGCTAAAGATTAGTCAATATGTGGATTAATTAGCATCAGTTGGGTTGTAGCTCATGAAACCTGGACCACAGTTTCTCCACAAACAGCTTTTCCAAATTAATCTTGTTTTTGTTTCTGGAGAGGAAATAAAAAGTTGTGGGAAAGTTTCTCTCATTAAGCAACAGCCTTAGTTTATGGCTCCCCAGCGCCTATTTGAACATGTTTGAGCAGAACCACGCCTTAGTGAACGCTCCTGTTATCTGTCCTCCACCCTCAGCATGAGAAGCAGGAGGTTTGATAAATACGACCTACGAAGCTGCAGCAAAACTGTTCAACTCACTTGACAGCGTTGTCAATACTCAAATAATAAACTGCGTGACATTTATCTGGCTCATGACTGGCTAGCATGGCTAAAACAAACATGTCTGTCCTGCAGGAGCAGCAGACGGTTGGTGGGGTTATCTCAGCCCAGCAGATGACTTTCATTAGCACCGCAGGTCTTTGCCAATTTCCCACACATGATGATCATCAGATACTCAAACAAATCCACATTTCTGTCCTGGCAGATACAGCAAGGCAGCACAACCATGGATGGGAGACGAAACTGCAGAACATTCAGACTGAAGGAAACTCCTCAAAATGACTGCAAAACTAAAAAAATCAGAAGATATTCTACATTATGGGCTCTCTGTGAAGGTTACTTACTACGTTCAATGGGATGTGTGACCTTCTGCTACAGAGAAAACATTACTAATACATGGTAGAATAGCAAATATTAATAGCAAGGTGAGGAAGCTTTTATCATACAAAGAGGCCAATAATAAGCTGTGATGAAACCAGAGTTTAGCTTAAACACGAAGCCAGTAATGCAAGGTAAGAATGCAATAGTGGCATTATTTAATTTAATCTGCTTTATTCAAGGAAGAACAACTAAAAAAGCTTCAGCAGTTAAAACTGGATTAAAGCTTTTTACTTTTACCTGCTGGTTGTTTTAAAATCCATTAAGTTTAAGTCAGTTCAGGTTTTCACACGTCCTTATAAAGTCTAACAAATATATTTTTTTAATATGTTAATCACAGGCATGGCTGGAAGATTTCATCTTATATTTTCTACGTAACTTGTTTTATTTTTTTCATTCTGTGACTGAGGATATTGAGGCTACCGCTAACTAGCTGCTAATATACCTTAGCTAGCTCCCATCTCACGCTGTATGGAGAGCTGTTCAGTTCAAAATTAAATGTCGTTATTTATAAATAACTTCTAAATACTCAAATAAATAAATATCTCCATGAAATAAAATAAAAATTAAAAATAAATATTGAGCTCAGTTTGTAAATCACAGTTCTATTTATATTTTTAATTAATTTACTTATTTCAGGATTTATTTATGTTGTATATTTTAGTGATGTCCAAACTGTTTCCTCTGTGGGCCAAAACCAGTCAGTGGAGATATTTTTCCAATTAAAAATGTTAATTATATTGTAAACCCTTAATTTTTGTGGTTTAAACAAACAATATTATGAATTAAATGCTAAATGATAGAAACATCTCCAACCTGTAAAACTTTCCACAGACAAAATTATTTAAAAATACTGAGACCTTTCTGCTGGCCTTTCAGAAAAAACACAAATAACCTCATCAGTTTTAAGCAAATAAAGCAAAACTAGTTTAATATTTTATCTTTTCCTTGAATCTCCTGCATGTAGAAACCTCCATTTCTTCTAATCCATTTATCTCTGTAATGAGTCTGAAAAGGACACAGAGTTCAAAGCACAATGAACAGCCACAACCTTCTCCTCCAAATTAATTTTCTTGTTAGTGAGGCCTGAACAAAAGGGGGCAGAAAAGGAGAAATGAGAAATTCAGGCCCTCCAGGAGGAGAATCATTTCTCTTCCCAAATAGCCTCTCCAGATGCAACAAGTGCGGCGCTCTGAGAGGCCTCTTCAAACCCTATTTGTGCTGCGTTGTAGCATCTGCTGCATCTCGCGGGGCCAAGAGGAGCTCTCCTGGTTTACCTTGGAGATAATGAGCTGCACCTCGTCGTAATTAGCCTGACATTTAATGTGCGAGGCGCAAAACCTCCACAATGGCAAGTTGGGGTGAATAGTTATTTACAAGATGACAGTGATGGAGTCCTGCAGAAAACATCCTGTGGCGCTAAGAGGTCTGCTTCAGTCCGACGGGGAGGAATAATTATTTATCTTTTAGCAAAAAATGACTTTAAAAAGAGACATAAATGTAACCAGGTTTTATTTTAACATTATAGATGTGAAGTTTGTCAAAATGTGTTTAGTTATTCTTCAAGGTTATTTTGTGTAATCAAAAATTTCTATTGGTGCTTCTGCTGCTCCTGACAGTTGGCGGTTACCATAGCAACAGATAGCTGTCAGCTCCGCCCCCTTTTTTCTGTTGCCATTGGTAACTGTGCTATGTATTATAATCAGGTCTGTGAATTTGACGTCTTGTAGTTTTTCCGGCTCCAGCTCACCTGCATCATCACCTGGCTGACCATTAATTATGCTGGCGACAAAACGGCGACATCAACAGGCGACAAATAGTAAAAATAAACAATTATCTTAAGTAATTGTGAGTTTTTAATCACAAACCCTACAAATATTGTGTTAGAGCAACTGTAGACAGGACAAAATTAGTACATTTCTACCAAAAGCTTGAAAAGTTTAAAATTTGCAAGAAAAATTTAGGAAATTTTTAGATCAATCTCAGAAAATTTCTGGAGAAAACGTCAAAATTTCAGAATTTTAAAAGTAGAAAAATTTAAACTTTTGAACATTTTCTGAGTTTCAAATCTGGAAATTAATTTCAGAAATGTTCTAAGAAAAAGCCAAAACTCTGAAATTGGGAGATTAATTTCTAAAATTTTCAACTTGGAAACTGTCTTGGAAGTTTCAAAAGTCAAAACTTCTCAACCTTTCATGTTTTTACAATATTTAACAATGTACTGCTTTTATCCTATATACAATGACTATAATATAACTCTTTGTGTTTGTGATGCATAAAAACATAATTGCTCAAAATATTTCATATCTTTTCTATGTTCTTTGCCTGCAGAGGTCACTAATTTTTTCGCCTGCTCAAAATTTCAGAGTTTTCGGTAGAAATTTACTTCTCCTTTTTTTCTATCTATAAATGGCCCAAATACGCCATCGCACAAACACCAGGAAAATTACAACAAATGTAGCCGAGCATGTCTTCAGTTATTCATGTAAGAGAAATGATTGATTGGTGGGAGAATGGTGGGCAGTTTTCAGGAAGAAATGATGAATAAAAAGTCTCTTTAATAATGATCTGGCATCTGGTTTTTAACCGTAACTGAATTCCTGGTGGTGCAAAATACTCATAGCTACACATTTTATATGGAGTGTTAAGGGAGTCTTCAGGTTTTTCTGTTTGGTAGGTGAACAGGTTAGCGATCTGGAAATGAGAGGGGAAATGTAGAGCTGGTGCCAACTTTAGGGCCTGCAGAGGAAACATTTTATTCCTATTATCCAAGGCGTCGTGCCCAAGTGAGCAATAATGGGCTGTTCTGTTGCTACACGCATTTAAGAGGTGGGATCAGAGATTCATCACTTCCACATGGCTGGACTCAGTGGATGTAGGTGGAGCAGAACAAAGATGGAGGGAAGTTAAAGTCAGATGTTGATGGATTTACTCAGACCTGTTCTTCTTTCACAATCTGCCCCAATAAGTTTGTTTTTTCAGAAAATATGCAAGTTATGAAATATTTGCAACCACATTTTATTGTGTGAACAATATATATACATGTTGTTATAAAATGTCTGGTAATAAATCTCTTCTCTGCCTGCAGAAGTATATTTAACATGGATATTGATTTTAGGAAAATCAATACAGAAATAAAAACTGCATCTAAATCTTTGCTTGTGTGGATGAAAATGTGTAAACATCCACAGTTTTCCAGTTTTATCTCAACTGGTTCATTATTAATATTTTAGAGATTACAGACATTAATCTGTGGAGGAAATTAACGATTAGGCTTATGGCAAAGAGGGCTTCCAATTTTAAGAAACAGTGGAAACATTGAAAAAAATATTGGGACGAGTAAAATAATACAAGAATATTAACAGAATAAATATGTAATAATTCCAGAAAAAGTGGTAGAAATGCCAGTAAAAAGTCATAATAATATGAGAATAAACTCATAATATTACCAAAATAAAGCTGTAATATTAGCAAATGGAATTAGTCATTTTATAATAACTCGTGCCGTTAATTCCTACACAGAAATAATAAAACATTAAAATTAGGAATGCTGTGCAGTCATGATTTGGTAGAATGTAATTTAACACATCGATATCAAATTGTTGTTAGTTGCAGGATTTTGAAATGTTTTTCAAAGACACAAGAACTTGATAACTTTCATTATTAAAACAACTTTTTCCATTAATTTTCCAGCTTTCTTCTGGTATTTGTGTCTTTGCTCTGCTAATATTATGACTTTATTCTGACAATTTGATAAAATAAAATAAAAATGTCTTAGTCTGGTCCTAATACTCTGTCGTAAAAATCTGAAATCAGAAGATGCTCCAGGTTGAGCTAAATTTAAATGTTTGTGCATAAAACTGACGTGACGTTATCATAAAGATGAAGGAGTTTAATAAATGTCATTCGATAAATGTTGACATTTTTAATGCAAAGCTGCATTAAAAGTCCATTAAAGTGTCATTATTTACCCAATGACACTTGATGACGACGAACATCTATGAAGACGTTTTCATGTTTGTCAGTCTGACGCTCATCCCTTCTAACTACCAAATGTTTCTGAAGGAGGCGACAAATCGAAGCTCAGCGTCCGGATTGGGTCCAGAGAGACTCGTTCCTGCTGAGGCCGTCCGTCTCAGTAGAAAACCTCTCCATGCTGATGCTCTTCCAGTCTGGAGACTCGTCCCTCTTTGGCCACTGATGCCACGCTTCTTCTCCGAGTCACGCTCATGACACCCTGAGTTCGCCTCCTGAATCACAGCCGCCACCAGGCGCCTCTCAGCCGGACGCCCCGTCACCCTGCATGTCCTGTTGAGGCCTCCGTCAGGCGTGACTGATGGACTGACAGGGCGACGCTGTTATGATTCCTGCCCGACTGGTGGCCTCGCAGCTGGGCACCTCCAAGCCACACCTGGTGCCCTGAATGTCACGCCAGCCGGAGCTGCCATGAACATGGAGACATGCTAACAGCTAAAGGCTGTTCAATCTGGAGGCTTTTAAATGCATCTGTGGTTCCATCACAAATATGCTCAAATATGTGTCTATATTCTAATGTCGAAAAACACAATTTCACAATTTCTATTTTTTTAATAAAAGTATGCAACTGTTATTTAAAAAAATCTTATTTTTACATATTTGTTAGAACTAAGGATGCAGCAAATGCAGTTTTCTGGCCGACACCAATTTTTTTGTCCAAAATGTTGCTAAATATAGCAAAAAAGTCACTGAGTTGGCAACAGCGAGGAGGTTGTTGTTAACTGTAAATGTGCAGACCTGACCTGGTGGCCGGTCACTGTCTCACAAGGCAGTGGCTGATTTTTAGACCTTTTACTGATCAGATCAGCTTCCAGGACGGTTTGACTCAGTGCAGGAAGAAAGTGAACCACAGCAGCTGAAAATGTAAGAAATGCTACAGTTTTGGTCTCCAGTTGAACTGAGTCTCCCGGACTACCAGGTGAATTCATGCCAGTTTAATCAAACTGTATTTTGTTTGCTTAGAAAGTCCAGTTTGTTTGGGGAGGTGTGAACGTGGACCAAAACAGTGAACTACGAATCTCGGTCTCGGTTCGGTTGAAGTGAACACTGGTGTGGTTCAAATGCATGTGAACACCAAGTGGACTGAGATCGCTCCAAAACCAGGAAATGAACTATAGCGCAGGGCATTCTGGGTAAATACTACCAAACCAAATGCGAGCGTTATCCTAGCGCTAGCAGGAGAAATGGCTCTTGGTCTTTTGCAAAAACAAGAGAAATCCTACAACCACTAAAATCTGACAACACTCCATTTTTTGCGCTCTTTGTCTTCTTCAGACGTTTTTGTGTTGTTTCCTTAAGTGGTTCTTGGTGCAGCGCCTCTAGAGGTGAGGAGGGGAACAGCTTTTTCAAAGGATTTAGTTTCTTTGACTAAATGCAGTTAGAAAGTGAAACACAGCAGGAAAAGATGGAGCAAATGTTTGGTCAACATTTGAACCAAATCTACTGAACTATCAGGGGTGAAATCACCATTAGCTGAATGTGTTTCATTTCTTTATGTGTATTGAAGTAAAGCTGTTCAAATCAAGCACCTATCGTGTTCAGATGTCTGTTTCTCTTCACTCCACCTGGTCGGTTTTGCCTAATTTCCCCTCTTACTTGCTGCCATATTGACAAAGTGAACAGCTTTATTGCTGCAGCCTTATGCCACAGCGCATGTTGGATCAAAAACAATTTCTGCACAAATGCAAAAGCTCCCTGACAGACAAACGAAACAAACAGAGCAAATTGCAAGCTGACCATCGAGTCCTCCCCGCATCATGTTCTCATAGCGCCAACATCCACCCGGGCCAAAGCCGCCTCGGCTGTGAGCTCATTAAATCTGGACGGGGAGAGACATGTTGGCAAATGTGGAACACGGTCACCTTGTTTATTGAGAGGAACAGTTGGCCGGAGTCGAAGTTTCTGGTGACTTCGCCCATCAGCGGCTAATCACAGAGCAGCTGATTGTACACCGAGAGACGAGGCCGAAGCCGTCAGACGGGCTTCAGACGCTGCCAATCTAATCACCTCGTCCACATGGCGGTTCGCTCGGCTCGGCTCACCTCGCCGAACACAAACACACACAAACACAGGCCGTCCAGAATGCGCCGGCCGGGCCCCATCTGGGGCAGAAGCCACCCTTACGCCCAGACACAGCCCAGTGGAGCGGGGCCCTCAGCAGCACCTGCTGCCTGGCTGGGGAACCATAATCACATTGTTCTGTGTCAAAGGCTTGTTTTCCCCCTGTGAGGTGAAACTTCACTCAGGCTTTGCTGCTCGGCCTCCTCGACTCCGTCCGCTGGGAGTTTCCCCTCACAGCTTCCTGTGTTTTATCCCACTAAAGGTTCTGTTGCTTCACGTCTGTTTTTAGGGCTGCAACTAAAAATTAATTTAGAAATTTATTATTCTATCAATTATACTGACGATTAATCAATTAATCAGACATACATTCCTCAGATTTTTTTGTTTAAACACTGAAAAAACATTTATACAGTTAGAAATACATAAAAAATACAAATAAATTTTATTTTTGTATTATTCCCACTTAATTAAGGCAATATTATGACTATTATATTATTATGAATTTATAGTCCTATATTTATGACTTTAATGTTATTAAAAGACTTTATTGTCTTTTCATATTATTAAGATTTTTAACCTGGTAATATTCTGACTTTATTATCATTATTTTAATAAACCTACACAGCCCGGCCCTAATTCTTTATCGCATTGTTCCTATAATCTTATTAGCTTTGGCAGATTCAGCCATTTTGTTTTCTTTTATACCAGTAAAATGAACCAACGTTTTCTCAGCATCTGTTCTGTTCATGTGGCTCTAGATGTTCTTGTCAAATCATACCTCCAGGAGGAGGACTGGGTCTCTGGGTCTATGGGTCTATGGGTCTCTGGTCTCCGGTCTATGGGTCTATGGGTCTATGGGTCTCTGGTGTCTGGGTCTCTGGTCTCCGGTCTATGGGTCTATGGGTCTCCGGTCTATGGGTCTCCGGTCTCTGAGTCTCTGGTCTCTGGGTCTCTGGTCTCTGGGTCTATGGGTCTCTGGTCTCTGGGTCTCCGGTCTCTGGGTCTATGGGTCTCTGGTCTCTGGGTCTCCGGTCTCTGGTCTATGGTTCTATGGGTCTATGGGTCTCTGGTCTCTGGTCTCTGGGTCCTCTGGGTCTCCGGTCTATGGATCTCTGGGTCTATGGGTCTCTGGTCTCTGGGTCTATGGGTCTCTGGTCTCTGGTCTCTGGGTCTTTGGGTCTCTGGTCTCTGGGTCTATGGGTCTCTGGTCTCTGGTCTCTGGGTCTTTGGGTCTCTGGTCTCTGGGTCTATGGGTCTCT
>NW_006800445.1:128090-138857 GCF_000485575.1 Poecilia formosa | reverse complement strand
GAGAGGAGGACAGAGAGAGAGAGAGAGGGGTAAAAAGAAAAGCTTTTAGATGCAGGTTCACTCTGACAAAGAGAAGAAGAAGAACAGGAGGAAATGAAAAGCTGGAGAGGCTGATGATGGTCAAGATCAGTTACTATGGAGGAGGAAGAAAGATCTGTAGACAGGACTAAACACATCCCTCCATCCATCCATCCATCCATCCATCCATCCATCCATCTGTCTAATAAAATAAATTACTATTTCACACATGGCCTCATCTTAAAGTTAACATTTTTCACAGTATTTGTTTTATTTCCATTAACATGTCATTAAATTAGGATTACTTGGCTCAGAATATCTCCAGCCTTTCTCTCTCTCTCTCTCTCTCTCTCTCTCTGTGACACTTTGTGTTCATAAATCAGGTAAATTTGTTATTTGTGTTTTTCCATGTCACCCGTGGAGATGTAGGCCAGTCGTAGCTTCAGAGAAGATGATCCAGAAGGACAGTACTGCAGAGCAGCAGCAGATTATTAGACCCTCTGACTGTCCAGCTGGTTCATGACATTCAGTCTCCTGACGCAGATTCTCCTCACCTACTCATTATCTCTGACATATAGACGTCCGACACCAGGATGAGTCTCCCGCCGGCGTCATGTTGCTCTTTCTTCCCTCTCGTTGTCACGAGGCTCATTTGTCAAATTAATATTTACACGTCCTGCACATATGGAGGACCATTAGGGTCAATTCAATCTGGAGGTCCATATTGATCATCTTAGCTCCAGTTTGTGCTGTAAACATGAACAGAAACAAAGTTATTTTGAGCTAAACTCTTGAGCTAGCAGAGCTAACCTTAGCTTAGTTTGACCTGGGTAAATTTAGCCTCATGTTAATGTGATTGTATGTGATTGGTATTCATTGATTTTATACTGGAACACTTTTTGCTAAATGTGAAAAAGTTTAGCACTTAGCTTCCATAAATTGATTTTCTATGATAAACTCCAAATCTAAATTACTTTGAGGTTTTGAAAATTTTCAGTTCATAAAAGTTTAGCAAGTGTTGAAGATTTGTTGAGAACTCTTAAGTAGTTAGCTGATTATATTCATGCTCTTATTTTGAAGTGGATGAAGTTTGTTAACATAGCAGTTACATTTCCTCTTCTCAAGTTCTCGGCCTTTTTTACTTAATGCCGTTATTAACAAGAAACAACTATTTGAGGAACAGAAGGCGTAGCCTACCTGCCATCTGTAAAGGCCTCTGGATTGTCATGATAAGATGTTAAAATCAGCGATGCTGATTTGCCGGCAACGAGAATACATGAAGTGGTTTCTGGTTGGTAAAACAACCAGAAACTACTTGCCTTTTCCAGCCGCCATTGTACAACACACACAGCGGCAAAACCAGCTGGAGCTCAGCTTGGGTTGCTAGGTAACGGGCAGAACTCTGCTGAGGATGCTATGTAACGGTGGAGTTCCACTGAGTTGCTAGGTAACAGGCTGCTACATTCTAAAGAATATTTTTTCCAGACTCCAAAAAACATTAACATACTGCCACTAAATGTTAGAGTGTTTTATTTTGGTCTGTTTGTAGAATCAGTTGAGACACAAATGGAAGCACAAAAACGTGCAAAATGGAAATTTCCCCCTTTCATTTTATTTTGTCATGTTTTCACAGATAAGAACAAACTTTGAAATTCATGGCCTACTTCAAGTTATGCGATTAAAAAAATCGACTATGAATTTCAGCGTGGTTTTGATGAAGACGGACATTATCAGGCCCCTGAGTCTCACCGCTCTCAGCTCCATGTAGCTCCTCTCAAAGCGTCACGCTCCTTAAAAGAATTAGTAAAAGTAAAATAACAGAGAGGCCAGCTGAAAAGAGATACGGCCTGCTTCACAGCCCTCAATAAATCCTCTAATAAACATCTGGGCTTCTTATAAAAGCGATCATGTGCGGCGCCCTTGACACCAGATACTCCCCCTGGCACCGGACCCTCAGGACATCCAGAAAACGGCGACGCACTTCTCCGCGAACCGAGCCGCGCGATTACAGGTTTACGAGAGAAACGTGGAGCGTTTCGCGAAGCCGACACCTCAGATCTTTATCGACAGAATATTTGTTTGCTTCCAGCAGTTCTGGTCTGGCATCGATGGCGCTGTTTCTGGAGAACAGTGTTAAACTTTAAAACATGACGGCTGACATATTAGCTGGTGACAGGACCTGCGTTGGGGGTGTCGCTTTGTTCCTCCTGCCAGACTGAGCCGGGTTTACGGGCCTCCACCAGGACCCTCTAATGGCCCTACATGTTTAAACTTCGTGCGCTGCGGCGCTTCATTGCTGCACCGCTATCTGCGGGATCTGACAAGCCGAATCCTCGGAGGGGAGATAAGAGGCCCAGAAGGATTAGCCCGCGGCTCTGGACAGGATCCAGCTGTGGGACGATGCTGAGGAGTTGGGTGAGGAAACATCCCAGATAACGATGACGGATTAATGAAGCTTTATTTCAACACGGCTTCTCTTCCACAGCACCTTTGGGTTTGGTTCCAAGTGTCGGTTTGTGTGAACCCTGATCGTCCTCTGGGAATGTTTGTCAGTCCGTCCGCTGAAATATGATTATGTAAACTTCGTGAGGCTTGTTGGAGGAATCCACACAGAGAGGCATTAGTAATGCTGAGGGGTATACATCACAATAAAATCCCCCAAATAAATAAAAAGGTGAAGACTTCTCCAGGAAAAACCGTTAACCCTCGTTAGCCCCACACATCTGGAGTTACAACTTCTTCTTCTTTTTATGTTGCAATCACAAAATTCAATATATTTTAAGATTTAATGCAACAGACCAACTGAAAGAGAACAAAAGTTCTCTCTCTCTCTCTCTCTCTCTCTCTCTCTTTCTAAATGTGTTTTGTTAGCACCAAGTAAAGTCTTGCTTCGCCCATCAGCAGCCCTGATTTACGTGATACGAGGGGTTTGGCGTATAAATAATAAAACATGGCCGTTCCATTGACTGCCAGCAATAACAGGCTGACTGGTTTCCTGTGCGGGTTTGGTTGCCTCTCCTTGCAGGGACTTTGGGGACCTTGAGGCAGGAAAAAAACCCTGACTGTACCTCCAGATAGGACTAAACTAAATATAAAATACTAAATGGTTACAACTGTCTGTTTTCATACTGCTAATATACCTTAATATGCTCCATAATCAAGGAATAAAGTAATGTGAAAAAACTCATGTGGTACAATTACCACTTTATTTTGGTAACATTATGATGTTGTTTTAGTAGTATTACAACTTTACTTTCATAATATTATAATTTTATTCTCATTTTATTACAAGTATTTGTTCATTGTTGCAACGATTCCTATATTATTACAACTTTATTCTCATATTATTACAGCTTCTATTATTGTGTCTTTATTTGTGCATTATGTCTTTATTCTCATGTTATTACAACTTTAGTTTTGTGTTTTTACACTTTTTTCTTGTATTGTTATGACTTTATTCACACTTTATTACACCGTTATTCTTGCATTAAGACTATATGACAATAACACAACTTAATTCTCGTTTTATTAAAACTTCTATTATTGCGACTTTATATTCTTAATATAAGTGTCATAAAATTATTCCTGTAATTTTATGACTTTATTCACGCATTATTACAACTTTATTCTATTCTAGTAATGGTTATATGTCTTTATTCCCATTATATTACGACTTTATTTTCATATTATTATTACAATGTTATTCTTGTATTATTATAACCTTTTCTCATATTATTTTAACTGTATTGCTATATAATTACTGCTTCATTCTGAAATTATTTCAGTTTGTTTATAGGAGAAGACAGAAGAGGACAGTACGTTAAAATGGCAGAAAATTTAAGCAAACTGCACAAACCTCAATCTTGCAAACATATTTTCACTGTTTTCATCTTTTCTTTTCCTCAAATTCTCTCAACGAGCTTTGTGGTAACAATAAGCCTTTTATAATTACGTGCAGAAAGAGAAGAAAAAGCATCCAAATGATGGTTTGGCTCAGAGGTTTTGATATTCCCTACACAACAGCAGATTTCAGCTGTTTTAAAACTGATTAAAGTCCCTGATAACCAAACAAGGAGCCAAAATAACAAAGTATCACTTTCTCCTGTTTCTCTTCTGGGGAACATGATGTTATGACGATCAGAATCGCTTCAGCCACCAATAACTGCTGAAGAGTTTGTGTTGGCGCTGAGAGCTGAAACCCAATAGAGCTTCACACAACATAATAATGGCACAAGGATAACAGAATCTCATTGTACAGACGGTTATATTTCTGACCAGGGGAGATTAGTGGGAGCATGGACGTTTGCTCTGTCTGTGTTTGTGCAGGGTGGATTTTACAGCTGCAGAGGAAAAGGTGGTGTCTGTCTGACAGAGAATATCGCAGTGTGTGTGGAGAGCCGGTTAAATTTAATGCTACAATCTTCTCTTTCTTCAGACTTTATAACACTATTATAGTTTTAAGTGTCAGCGAACAGCCGCTTATTTGTAATGAGCATCAGGAGGAAGATTAACTTTGCTGTTTCTGGGTACCTGTGAAAATGAAATCCAATCTAAACTCATTTAATTTCCTCCATCATCTCAGCAGAATATTTTATTACTGGTTTGTCTGAGTTTTCTGAGATTCACTGTTAATGTTTACAACCAACAAGCGGCTGACGCCTTCACCTTTCTGTCTTTTGGCAGATTATGTAAATATTTCAGTCTTATTTGATATCAGTTATCACAAGTATAATGCTGGAACGTCATATACATCTTTGTAGTCGCATATAGTTTGCTAATTAGCTAGCAATAGTTTTTGTTAGATAGCAGCTAACTGGCTAGTAATAGTTTTTTTAAAAATAGTCAGCTAAGTAGCTACCTGTAGTTTCTGTTAGCCTGCTCACTAGCTAACAACAGTTTTAGATACCCAGCTAACTAGCAATACTTTTGCTTGTTAGCTAGCAATAGTTTAGATAGCCCTCGTTAGCAATAGTGTAGTTATCAGTTATCACAAGTATTCTGCTGCAAAGTGATTTTGAGCATTGACCCTCCGTGGTTCACATTCACCCAACCCTGAGGTTCCTTCCAGGCATGAATGGACTCAGCGACTCCTGGTCCAAATCCCTGAGCCCCTGAGCTGAGGGGTCCATGGAGGGGAACCTGTAGAATTACCAATAAGGAACATAAACTGAAGCCATGAGGTGGAGGTCATTCATTACACTCACCTGAACCAACATGGAGGCATGAGCACAGATTCGTTTCTGCAACCAGAGCAGGTGCCTCAAGCTCTCTGCTCATTAAACCTACATGGGTTATGTCCACAAATGGGAATTCATGAACACATCTACACATTTCAGATCGCTTCCTCTGGTGCTCACCAGCACGGGGACAACAGCAAGGCTGATTTTATGGAAAGAAACTTTAGTGCGTATACAAAGGGTAAAATTAGCAACATGCTAGCTAGTGATAGATGAGACTGTACAGTAAATTTACAGCACAAGAAAAATTAGTACACAGTTATTAAAAAATTTATTCTCAGCTTCAGAGAAATATCCAGCTGAGTAGGATCATTAAAAAAATACAAATTGTGAATTTGTGCAAAAGAAACTATGATGATTATGTTCAAATGAAATTCATGAAAACCTTGCTAGCTAGCATAACTTCTGTTTAGCATAGCATTCTTTGTGGTTTTTGTTTTTGTGTCGCTTTTGCCACCATAAACAACAAACTACGTACAAGAACATTGAAGAACTCTGGAAAAAAACAGCAGACATGTGAAAAGAAACTAGAGCTGAGTCAACCAGCTGCAGGGAGGAAGGACCTTTGAAAACGCTTTTTTGTGGACCTTGGATCTGTCACTGAAGGAGTCCCATTGTTTAAATAAATGTTTACTTTGAAACGGTTTATATCTTTAAATTATAACAATTCAGTCCATCGTGTTTAAGTAAAAAAATTCACATTGTTTTACGGATATCAATAATTAAATTGACTGAAGAGCCACATCAGTCATTTTAATACATTTATCTGCCTCACCTCCTCCCAGTTACCTGTTTATTATTATTTTCCCATTCTGAATATCTCATTAATTAGAACTCCTCATATCCTATTATCTCTAAACAGTTTGACATAAAAACAGTCTGGGGAAAAAACACATCATATATTATGCATTCTCATTAAATAAAGCAAACAGTTTCTGTGACAATATTTAATGATTTTTACAACGTGCATCTAAAAAAATCATTAGCGGTTTCATTTGCCTGCTGCGCCGCGGCTCCAGCGAGCGGCTAATATCAGAGGCGAGTATGCCGAGCCATGTTCCCTATCAGTCTTTGAACAGAGTGTTGTCTCTCTTCACACCACCAGCTGAGATGAACATCCACTGTCAGCATCAATTCCCAGTCTAATGAGATCTCTCCATGCATGAGTGTGTGTGTGTGACAGAGTGAGTGCTCATGTGTGCTTAAGTCTTTGTTTATCATTAAATCTTCGCAGACAGCTCAACATGTTTGCACCATTGACATGTTGACATGTTTGTTGACGGGGCTCTGAGGTGATCCTGTGTTTTGTGTTTGGGGGATTTTATCAAGGCTGAAGTTTCCACTTCGTTCTTCGTCTTCATTTTATCAGTCATGGATTCATTTCAGCTGCTCTTCAGCTAATAAACTCCAATGATTGCAGTTTAATCATTTGCCACCTTGTAGGTTTCTTCTTCTTCTTCTTCTTCTTCTTCTTCTTCTTCTTCTTCTTCTTCTTCTATAACCCGAGTTAATAAAAAATGCAATTCTCAAAAGATGATTTAATTTATTAAAGGGGAAAAACTCAAAAGCAACCAGACTGTATGTGAAAATATCATTTAAATGATGAATTTTCTTCTTGTTTAGCTTTATAATTCAGTCTATCGACAATATTTAGGCTGTAAAGCTGAACTCAATTTCACCAGTGACACCTACGCCTGATCACTGCCACACCTGTAAATAACTTTTTAAAGAATCACAATTTCTGACTACATGAAGCTAGAAAAATTAATTAAAAACCCCAAATATATCCATGCCCCAAATTAAAGAAATTCACAAGATAAGAACTAAAATTAGTGACACGAGTCTGGAAAGGGATGTAAATTCATTTGTAAGGCTTTGGGTTTGAAGAGAACCACAGTGAGAACCATTATGGACGAATGGTTCTCATTGGAGGGATTTTTGGCCAATCAAAATCACTCCAGCAGCACATTGGCTGGTCAAAGACCCGTAAGAACCTGGAGGACCTGGAGAGATCCCATCAATGAGGAACAGTCAAAGATCTCAAAGCCCAATCTAGCAAGATTACATCACTGAAGTTTTATCACAGATCCCTAAGGGTCAGGGTGATCTGGAGGAATAACATCAGTGAAGTTCAGTCAAAGATGTGGTGATCAATGAGGAACGGTCAACGATCCCACAGAACCAGGAGTCACTGTGGATTTTATTAGGATGTTTTTGGATCAAATGCATCCAGAAGTTTAAGGAAAGTAACAGAGTGGAGCTGCTAAGTGCTAACTGTTAACATAGTTCTAAATTAGACTTTATATCACCTTTTTTGTAAAATTTTCCACCAAAGCAGAGCTAGTCCCACCTCTGGCCTAGTTGAGATCATACCTGGAAGCGTTTCGGTGCAAAAACAGCGAATCCCCAGGAAGCCGCTTCCTTTAAGGCTGAAGGATTTTAACTCCCAATAAAATGTTTGTATTTTCTCCCCAGTTGTTAATGAGCTCATTCATTAAGCAGACCAATAAAGATGGAAATTACTACAACTTTTACAGCCTGTTGTTTAAACATCTGAAAGGCAAAGCTACCGTCGGTGTTTCTGTGAAGTCGGACAATAAAAAGTTTATTCCAAGCAGTGGAAGGCAACAGCTGTTCATGAGCAGCAATAACAATAAAACACACGTCATGGTTCAGTTTCTTATGTTATATTGGGTTTATTTACCTTGTTTCTCATATTTTCTCTGACAGTCAGTGAAAGTGAATAATCAGATGCTTTCCCAGTTTGAGTTGAATGGTTGCAACTGGAACCTTCCCAGCCTTCCAGGACGGGTTTGTTTTACAGAACCCGCTGTTCCTCCCGGTGCTTTTTCTTAGTAACACGATCTTCAGATTTACATTCTTTGTTTTATTTCAGAACACAAAACCCAGTTTGGCCTGTTACACCCGTGATGTGAGTAATGACCTCATGAGAGACGTAGAAAGGGAGGAGAAATAAACGCCAATAAACGCTCTCTGGGGATTTTTACGTCCAGGATAAACAAGCAGATCCGATAGTTCACCTGAAAGGGAAACATCCAAACTCTGCATCATAAGCCTATGAGATACTATTTAATTTTATTTAGATAAAATAGTTAAAATTTTGCCTTAAAAACATCTTTGCAGTTAGAAAAAGAAAAATATTTGATCAAAGTTTTACCAAGAAACAGAAGCTGTTGTTGCACCCAGAGCTGCTTTGTACAGTTATATTTACTAAGGTAGGTAACTTTTAGAAAATATATCCTTCTTTGAATCGTTTCAATGCACCATACTTAATGCTTTTACATTTATTGGTTCTAAAAGTAGAAAGGGAAGCTTCCAGTTTTATTGAGACACTTTATCTCTAGGCTTCAAACTTTCCACTTTGGTAAAGTTTATAGTTAGAGCAGTTAAGTTATCCTGAAGCTTTTCTTACTCTGCTTCTTTAATTATATTTTATTTTCCCATAGAAAATAGAAGCTCTTCTTGGCGCGGCGTCATGTTCAGGTATTAAACTCTCTAAGGCATTAAGGCTGTTTTCCCATCTGATAGTCCGGTAGACTCGGTTCGATTGGGAATCAAAGTTGCAACATTTGTTACATTTTCAGCTGCTGTGGTTCTCAGTGGTTCTCGTTGAGTCAAACCAACCAAACCCTTTGAAAAAGCTGTTCCCCTCCTCGCCTGTGGGGGCGCTGCACCAAGCACCACTGAAGCAAACAACATGAAAACCTCTGAAGAAACTGCCTGCTACTTCCTTCTTCATTAAATGTTTACAAAAATGGAGTCGCATCAGATTTTAGAGGTTGTAGGGTTTATATTTTGTCGCTGGTAAAAGACAACAATCCATTTCCTCCGTTAGCGCTAGCTGTAGCATTTCCTTTGGTTGCATTGTAACCCACTTCCTGCTTTTGGGTGGGTGTCTGGTCCACTTGGCGTTCACATATAGATTTGAACCATATGTTAATTTGAACCAAACCAAAACTGAAGTCTGTAGGTGGACCAGAGTTCACTTTTTGGTTTGATTACGTGTTCACACCTCCCCAAACGAACTGGACTTTCTAGGCAAATGAACTAGAGTTTGGTTAAAGCACACACTAAGAACAACTTGAAAGCTAGACTAAAGTTTACCAAAGAGAATGCAGAAAAAGTTCTTTGGACCAATGAGTCTGCAAATCCTACTTCAAATGTGAGGCAGAATCAGAATCCAGTTCTGATTTAAATAAATAAAAACAGAAACAGAACTAGACCCTGAACCATCAAAATGACCAAACCAGTAAACGTACCTACTGCCTGTGAAATGGTTGCGTTTCCTAGGATACAGAAGCTTTAAAATCATTAATTAATGCCTTAAGTGTTTCATTACTATAATAAATTATAGGAATATTCCAGTTTAGAAGAACCAGCAGGGAGTCCATCTGGTAGCAAAGACCTTCATACAATAGAGTGATATTCGCCTCCACTGGATCCTGTCTCCAAGGCAACCAGTGAGAGAGTTAATGAAGGGGATAAATAAGCATTTGGACTGAAACGCGGCTTACGGTCACATGGCGCCTCTGAACGGAGCTGAGTGTTAGGGTTGGGTAAACTCCCGGGGAGATTAGACCCGTCTGAAAGCAGGACGGACCTCGTCTTCGTCTTCAATCACCGCCGTATAAAACGTAACAAGTGCCCTCTCACAGAGCTAATGAGAGCTGGGCCGCGACCCCCGACCCCCGCCGTGGTGAGGTTTGCCACACTCATGTGAAATTAAGAGCCGTTAACGAGGAGGTCACTGCTAATGAGGACCCTGGTCGGGTCGTCCAAAGAGGGCCGAGCCGGAGGAATGCGCTTTGGGGCAACTGGAGCCGCAAACTGCCCTCAGTCAGGGCAAAGTTCTGATACACCACACAATGCCCCTCATTTTTACCCCTTTTAACATCAATTATGACCTTTTTTCATTAAAACAAGAACAAAGATGTCCCTTAGACTGAGAGCAGATATAAAATATTCTCTAAATGTTTTATTGATAATTTTATTGCTGTGAACCATGAATGGGCTAATTTGTTTTAAAAAGCAACTCTTGTCCAGCCTGTAGGGGGCGATGTTGTGGAGGCCAGAACATTTTGGTCTTTATCTCGTCAACTTTGAGCCCCACAAGCAACAGTTTATTTCTTGAAGCATAAAACATGATTAGAGTGAAACAGGTGGTTGTTAGAGCAGCTCTGTCATCTCAGCCGGTTCACCTCTATTCACTGTGACCTTAATGTTCAGACAAACGATTTCTGTCAGTTTACATTAAATCAGAAAACATATAAATCCTGCTTCACACTAAAAACTGGTCAAAATCTTGGCTAAACTTTCAAAATGGAGGATTTAAAGTTCTACTTGGGCAGTAAATCATTTTACCTTAAAGAGGCAGGTTGGTTATTTCTGATCAGGCAACACGAATCGCGTCTTGAAGAATTTTTATTTTATTTAGCGTATAATAAGAATATGTCTGGCACAAACGCAAAACAACAGCAATGACCTCAGAGCA
>NW_006800445.1:51828-127201 GCF_000485575.1 Poecilia formosa | reverse complement strand
CGTTTTGTTTCTTGTTGATTCTGTTTTGTTTCATGTTGATTCCGTTTTGTTTCTTGTTGATTCTGTTTTGTTTCATGTTGATTCCGTTTTGTTTCTTGTTGATTCCGTTTTGTTTCTTGTTGATTCCGTTTTGTTTCTTGTTGATTCCGTTTTGTTTATAAAATTCCGTTTCATGTTTTCTATGTTGCTGTGATCCAGGCCTTGGTTGCCATGGTGACTGACAGGAAAATAGCAAAAAGATGGTCCTTAATTGTAGTTTAATTGTACATCCTGTTCACATCCAAGCAATTTTTACACATAACTAACCATAAGGTCTGTCAGGACTTTGACTAGACTCTGGATGTGTTCGTTATTTTTCATTTCAGTTTTATTAACGGAAACCTTTAGATTCTGCAGTCCGACTGGGTCACAGAGGTGTTTGTGTCCGGTTGCATAACCTCTGTTAGCTGAATAGTTCAGCCTGAACTCTGCATCATCTCAGGAACAAGGTGAACCGTAATCACCAGAGGAGGATAAGTGTTTTCGAGGCCGACGGTTCTGCAGAGGAGGAAAAAAAAACAAACCCGACACGCTGCTGTTTTTCCTGTTGGTGGAACATTATGTTGCTGCTGGTCATTTCTGCCCAATTTCAAACCCGTTCTGTCCCATTTGGACCGGAGCTCTTCTTCTTTGTTTGGAAAATGACTTAATTTGTGTCAGAGAATCCTGCAGCTAAGATGTGCTCTTCATATTTCAACAGTTTGGACACCCGGAGGGCTCCGTGTCTGAACTGCACAGGCGCCGATTGAATTCCAGCTGACACCTTTATTATTTGTCCTTCCTCGTCTTTATCTCCGCCTTTTCCTTCATTTCTTTACTGTCAGCGATAATAAAGGTGAAAATATTTAATTCAGCACAACCAAAAGTTTGAGCTCTTCTTCCAAAATGACTTATTCATCAGAATTTAAATCGTTTACAAATTTAAATGCAAATGGTGTGATTTTTATGTTCATTTTATAAAATGACTTTAAAGCCACTGATTTCTGTTTATTCTATGAAATTTAAATTAATTATTTCTTATAATGATCTAAAACGAATCCATGATTAGTTATTTAGTTTTTCTACATTTTATTGTTAGAAAATGTTGTCACACGGAGGTCGCCATGTTGGGTTGTATGCTAAGTGCTAAGGAGCTAACTCAATCATTTGTGTCCTTTTAATTGTACTACAGTTTGTTAAGCTTGAAAATGATGAGGGGAAACGAAAGGATGAAGAGGAGAGAGCTGGTGTTTGTGTTGTTGATGCTAGCTGGAAATGCTAACCGGAAATGAGAGTGTTAGCTGCAAAAGCTCCAGTTTCCAATTCAAGCTGTTTACGATTAGCATTGTGATCAAAACGTTTTCTCAAATATATCCTTAAAAAGACATAAAGATACTTCACTTTAAACATCCATTCATAATCTTTGAATTTGTTTAGATTTTGTGTTAGCAGAAGATCCTGCACCCATCTCCCTGCTGGGGGGCAAAAAGCTGCTTGTTGATGATGACTAGCATTGGTTTTAGCTGTTAATGCGCTAAATCTTAAACGTACGCCGGATGTATGAAAGAGAAAGAAATTCAGTTCTTTGCTACTAACTGTGAATACAACAATTAGATAACATAGTCAGGAAAAAGTTTTAATTAAGAAATAAAATAGCAAGGGAGAGGGAAGTAGCTCAGTTGTGCTAGCTTGACTTTTACAACCTTAACATGTAGATGTGCTGTGGAATTCTGTGTTTCAATTCAACAAAAAAAATATAAAAAAGGCGACGCATACGCCAACTCTGACATATGATCAGTAGAGCAGGTGTTTAAATTATCTAATCAACCGCCGCTGTGTTAGTCGGTTGCTATGGCAACGAGTCTGCGTAGCGTAGCCGACACAGTGAGCGAGAAAAAAGTGATTTTGAGTTGTTTACCGGTTCTTCTGCGTTATTTTTCCTTTTGCTGTTGCGAACTGCGATAAATTAATAATACCAACATCTGCAGGACTTCAGTCAGTTATAATTTATACACATATTTGTGTATTTTAACTGTTCATGTCATACAGTCTGTTCAGAATAAGACAGAATAGTCATAAAGGGTTTTGCAGAGTTTAAATACTTATCCAGGGTGTAAAGTAACACAAAAACCAGATGGACTAATCAGGAGAAACGTGGGCCAGCTGAGGGAAGAGAGCTGGAACTGCAGGTTGGATCCTCAGATTTAGACGCCGTTAGTTTGACTCAACCAACAAAATTTGCTTCTGATTGTCCAAACTGAGGTCATGTTGGACTGCTGCCTACTGCTGGAGGGATTTTTAAAGCAAACAGTGACGTATTTATTAGTGTAATGGAACAAAGAAAACGAAGCAAAGTCGAGAAGTCGAAGCAAACGGGGAAAAGGGAAGAAGGATGAGGAGGAGACGAGTGACAGGCAGGAGAATCAAAAAGTTGTGCAGGTCAAGGAGGCCACAGCTGAAGCTACAGATGCTCTTCAGTCAGAGGATCCTGACGATGACCTCGGCTCTGAAAGGGGAGGTGATTCATCACGCAGACCATAAATCAACAAGTCTGACCTTCCCTGCACTCGGCTCACACCCCCAACTGTTTATCCTGCCACCTCCGCTATCCATTATGCTGCACAATGGACAGCCGATAGCTGGAGATGCACCGGTCAGAGAGAAAACCGAGATAAATCGCCTGCAAAAGTTCACAAGCTAGCTTATTTAGGAACAAAAGTAAAATGCTGTGTTCATTAACGTTGGATTTTTTACGTAAAAATTACCATTTGGTACATTTTGAGTTGAGAAAAGTAAATAAAAATCAATGTTTTTTCACTTTATGAAATAAATTTTATGTTATATGCTCAGAACTGCCTGATTACACAACAACATAACCAGTTGAAAACAATCAATGTTGATGTTTGGAAGTAAAAACAAATAAAAAATAGAGAGAAAATATGCAACTCTCCAATATTAAAGTACAATATTTAGCAGAAGCTAAATAACGTATTTTATAAATACCAAAACTTAAATCTATGAACCAATATGGTATTTAGCAGAAGTTAACGCTAAAGCGCTACATCAGTGCATCATTTAACGGAAGCTAATGCTAAGCGCTACACCAAACCTGTGTTTAGCAGAAGCTAATGCTAAAGCTCTATACCAATATGGTATTTAGCAGAAGTTAAATCTCTGTATTAATGTGGTATTTAGTGGAAGCTAACGCTAAAGCGCTACATTGAACCATGTTGATAACCACCATACTACTGATACAACACACCAAATTGTCTGATTTGCATTCCAGGAAGTGATTGTTTCTGTTCTAGTTGTTGACCTTTGCTGTTTCTGTTGATGATTTTGCCTCAGAAAATAAGTTCACAAATTTGAATTTTTCTGGAAGAACCAGTTTATGTAAAGCTAAATGTGCTAAAGGTTTTCAAAGTTAACAAAAGCGTAAAATTAGCTTTGCTGTTAGCGCAGTGGTGGACTGTAATGTCTCCTCATTACTTTTCTTTCTCTCTCCGGTTGAAACGACTCTTTCATCCGTCTTCACTCCATCTCTTTATTAAACATTTTCCTCTGAAGTGTCGTGTTTTTGTGCCGTTTCACTTTTTAAAACAGAACAAAACATGGAGAGCAGAGCAGATTAGCATGGTGTGTGCTAGTCCTGCTAATTTCCAGATTAAATCTCTATTTAATAAAGCTCCACATCTTAATTAGGCTAAATTGAGTTGATTTTAATTTGTGTGATTAGATGCTCTTTGTGAATAACACCTGGTGCAGATCTGGAGAGAAACTCAAGGTTTTTTGTTGAATTAATAATAATTTGTGTTTAATACATATTTAAAATGATAAAAATATGAATTAATTTAAATTAATTTGCCCATGACTATTTTCTGTGAACTAGTTCATAATATGGGTGGAATTATTTTTAAAAAATAAATAATTTTATGCTTATTGCAGTAACATTATCCCAAGAAGACACGTTTAAAAATGTTTAAAAATATTCAAATATGCCTTCATTTACTTAGTAAAAAACAAGAAACAAAAAAATATTTTTTTTATTCCTTTTTTAACTTTATTACTTGTTCCTTTATTTCCCTTTATTCTCCCAAATATATCAGATATATATTTTTTATTTTCAGAGTCACAACTGTTAGTATCGTTGATAATTCCTATTAAACCAATGTGTTTGAATAATTTTGTAATTTCCATTTTACGTTTATTGATTTATTAGAGGGTTTGGGGATATATTTTAATCATTAAATATGATGTATAAGGCTATTTATCTTCTTTATACAGGACCAGTTTTGTTTAGATAATTTCTATTCCCTTTATAAATGAAATAATTATTTAAAAACTGCATTTTGTATCCATTCATGTTGCCTTTTTCCTGTTGTCTGGAACATTTATTACAGTAAAAATCTCTGCGAGGGGAAAGACTTTTTCACGGCTCTCTAATGGAGAAACAGTAAGAAATAAAACATCCGTCTTGTTTTCTTCTCCAATATGACAATTTTCCAAACAGCAATAAAAGAAATAAAATGACCGTCTAGGTTTAAGTTCCCAGGTGAAACAGAGACTGTAATAAAGACAAATCAGTGGAAACAGACGCGGTCAGCTCTGTGATGAATCAGTTAATACTTCTCTGCTGCTCGCCTCGTCTTTCTAACAAATACATTTCATCTTTTTTATTCAACATTGTTTGGCATTTCCTTTCAGTATATTTTTATTTTTCATCACACATGATGTGGGCACAATTATGCTAATGCGCTAACAACAGAGCTAATTGTTTTGGTTTTTGTTCATTTTGACAACATTTAGCTCACTTAGCTTCCCCTAAATTAATTTAATTTGTAATTTCAGTTGATTAAGTTGATGTGTGTTGACGTTTTGGTTAGAACAACCAACCAAAGTCAGGAAGATCTTAGTGCTGTCAATCATGTTTGTGCTACACGCTACTCAAACCCCTCCCGTTGCTCTCTGCTACGCTGCAGCTTCTACCTGATAGCAGAATGCTAAAGCTAGTTAGCATAGCCAGTAGAGACAGTTTTCCTGTAACAGCAATGGTTTTCTCTGCCATTAGAGCATTTATCAAAACGTACATGAGGGTGATTGACAGCGCTAAGCCCCTCCTCTTGGCTGATTGGTTGTTTTTGATGGAAATGGTTCTTTCAGATGACAAAACTCAGGGATGAGAAGAAAATCGATGTTTTTACAGATTATCTGTCTCACAAACTGTCACAACATAATGATAGTTTTAACAAAGATATAAAAATCATATATTTTTATAAAAGTTACATTCTGCAGCTTTAAGCTCTGTGATCGGGGTTTGTTCTCGTTTCATTCCGGCTCTGCGCTGTAAACATGGAGGTTTCTGAGACCTGGAGGGCTTCCAGGTGAGCTGGGGGAGATGAAGCTGTGGACCGGGAGCGCCGGCGCCTCGGCCTCCTCCTCTGATACGGATCGCCTCGGGTTCAATCAGCGGAGCAGCTTGAGGCGAAACGAGATCGATACTTTTCATTTTTAACGCAGAGGAGGAATCGACCGTCTGGGAGAGGGAGGCCTCTTCGGCCGCCTTCTGCTCCATGACGGGAGGCGAATTATTTTAATCAGCGTCATCTTTCATCTGCTCCCCTCTTCTCATCTGTCAGCCACACGCAGGGTGGAGGAGAAGGTGGCCGTTCAGAACGCCTGAAGATAAATAAATAACATCTGATTGATTCATGTCTGAACCAGATGTTAGTTTTTACATCTTTTGTTTCTTTAAAGCAGGATAACAATAGGATGACATGCTAATGTCTGTTTGTGGAAGTGACTGAAAAAGCTAGGATACCCCACAAATTATATTTGGAAGTGCTGGGCTAACTAAAAAGCTAACTTCGCTAACACTAAAGCACTAATAAATATATTAGTTCCACTAATGCTAATGTACTAAACCAACACTGTATTAACAGAAGCTAATGCTAAAGGGCTAACATGGGATTTAGCAGAAGCTAATGCTAAAGTGCTCCACTAACAAAGTTTTCATCGTAAGCTAATGCTAAAGGGCTACACTAACATGATATTTAGCAAAAGCTAATGCTAAAGTGCAACTCTAACAAGGTATTTATTGCAAGCTAATGCAAGCTAATGCAAGCTATAATGCTACACCAACAAGGTATTTAGCAGAAGTTAATGCTAACACGCTATACCAATATGGCATTTTTGCAAGCTAATTCCAAACGTTATACTAACACAGTATTTAGTAGAAGCTAAAGCTAAAGTGCTAACTTCTCTTAGTTAAAAAAGCATTTTCTTTGTTTTTCTTTAGTTTAATGTGTAAAACATGTTTTGATGTTGAAGGACTTCCTGAAAACAAAAGCTTCTTGACCATGAAGGTCTGGGATCCGAACCGCCATCAGCTGCGACATGAATCTGTGAACATCATCAGAATCAGGAGATGCGATGAATCATCATGAGAAACACTCTGGTGTTCATGACTCCATGAACATATTGAAAACACAACGCCGCATCGTTTCTGTTGTCATTATGAACCATGATGAGGTTCACAGCAGCTGCTTGTCAGCAGGGAGACACCAAGTGTCATTTTATTCATCGACCCAAACGGCAGAGAGAGGAGAAGAAGAGAAGAAGAGAAGAGAAGAGAAGAAGAGAAGAAGAGAAGAGAAGAAGAGAAGAAGAGAAGAGAAGAGAAGAAGAGAAGAAGAGAAGGAGAGAAGAGAAGAAGAGAAGGAGAGAAGAAGAGCAACGAAAAGCCGACTGCCAACCAGGTCTGGACCAAATGACCCAAACAATGGAGAGCAGGTGGAGCTGGGGGTCAAAGGTCATACAACTATACTTCTAGTCATTTCTGTTTAACCATCCATCCATCCATCCATCCATCCATCCATCCATCCATCCATCCATCCATCCATCCATCCATCCATCCACAGTGATTTCTATGAATTATGTCATCATGTTTGTTTGTTTGTTTACATAAATAAATCTTACAAACCAACATCTTGATATTTTCATGACGTTTCTTTATTTCAGTGAAACATAAATCCCTCTGCCTGATAAATCATGGCTGCCTGAAACGTCTCCTCCATTTTCTCTAATATTCCTGTTATTGGTTCATTCTGGGTCGTTTCCAGTTGAGTTCCTTTCTGTGAAACTTGTTTTTTTTTTTCCTTTGACATGGTTACAATAACCAGGCTCCTTATTGCTGCTAAATGCTGATTACCTTGAGTTATCGCTGCCACCTCCCTCTGAGCCCCTCAGTAAATCACTCTGACTGCGTCCACAGCAGACAGGTATTTAGTCCCACTGACTGTCCTTCCTTCATCACCTTCTACTGAGTAACTTGTAATGAAAACTGTGTTGGTGGCCTTGATGCTTTTAAAAACTTCTAATAAACAGTTTATCTGTCAAAATGAGCTCATTACTTTAGTGTGATGTCTCTCTTTGGGTTTTGGAGTATGACTGTCTGCTGAGCCAGCGGGGATCTGGCAGCTGTGATGACCCTTATGAATCAGTCAACCTTGAATTTCTAAATTGGATTCACATTTTACAACATCCTGAGGGACTCGAAGGCTGCATCATTACTACCAGCTCTGCTTAGTTGGCTTTAGTCAAACTGTTTGCATAGAAAGTTCAAAAAGGAAAACTGACAACCTGGGGTTTATTTCACACCAGATAATCTGGTAGATTTGGTTCAATTGCAACATTTGTTATATTTTCAGCTGCTGCAGTTCTCTTTCACACTGCATCGAGTCAAACCAACAAACTATTTGGAAAACCTGTTCCCCTCCTCGCCTGTGGGGGCGCTGTACCAAGAACCACTCAGGGAAACTGTACAAAAACCTCTAAAGAAGACACTGAGTGCAACCTTCTTCTTCATGAAATGTAAGCAAAAATGGAGTGGAAACGAGACCCGGGGTGGATTCACACAGCCCCGTTAGGTCCGCTTTAATCCAACTCCAGTTTGTTTTTCTAGAAGGTCCGATTCGTTTGTGGAGGTTTGAATTCATCGAACCAAAACAGCGAACTTTGGTCCACCTGCAGGCCTAATCCAGGGAAAATAAATGATGTTGCTGGATTGGCAGCTTTGCAAATGCCAGCCAATAGCCTGTCAAGTAGCTTTGTGCTTTGATATTCTAGCTTCCCAAGCTTAAGATTCATTCACACCAGCCCTGTTTGGTCCACTTCAATCAAATTCTGGTTCATTTGTCTAGAAAGTCCGGTTCGTTTGAGGAAGTGTGAATGTGCAATCAAACTTACAAACCTTCGTCTGGGCTCGATTGAAGTGAATTCTGGTGCAGTTTGAATGTATATGTGAACACTAAGTGGACCAGAGACTGCCCCAAAAGCAGGAAGTGGACTACAGCAGAGGGAATTTTGGGTAAATACAACCAAAACTAACACGAGAGTCTAGCACTAATAAGAAGAAATGACTAGTTTTGTTTTACCAAAGAAAAAAGCGAAATCATACCACCGCTAAAATCTGATGCTACTCCATTTTTGTTTAAATTTCCTGAGGAAAGAAGTTTCACTGAGCTTCTTCTTCTGAGGTGTTCTTGTTGGTTCTTGGTGCAGCGCCCCCACAGGCAAGGAGGGGAACAGGTTTGCTTGGTTAGACTCAGAGTAGTGTGAAACAGAACCACAGCAGCTGAAAATGTAACAAATATTGCATTTATGGTCTATCAGTGATAAAAACAACCTGAGTCCCTCTAACACCAACACTGCAGCGAATTAACCGTCGTATTCAGACATGTTTAAGTTGCTCCAAAGATCTCAGGAAGTCGTGTTTATCTTTGGCTCTATGTTCGGGCTTGTTGGCAGCTCCATCAGTGCCGGGCTAAAACAACCCGACGTCGTTCTGTTCCTGATTCGTTTTCAGATTCCCATCAGCTTGGATCCCGTTGTTTCACAGTCGGCTGCTTTATGTTTTTAAGCAGACACCAGAAAGACGCCCTCAGGAGTTTCTGCTGTTTGCTGAGACTTCCTCCTTCCTATAAATCTTTTATGTCTCACTGATTTTTATGTTTATGTACTGATTGGATACGGAGGGACTTTAATGGGGGAGTTTTATTTTATTTTATGGTACGCGCAGCGTGGTGGGAGTGCAAGAATGTGGTTGTGTTTATTCTAAATTCATCCCCCTCCATAGTTATTAGCAGATCTAATAAAGATGTGAACAAACGTCTTGAAATTTGCCAATAAGACACTTTTCCCTGTAACAGTAACCACTGGAGATTTCTGTACCTTCTTACTGTATGTGACGCCATCTTGGCTTCTCATCCAAACTCGCTTGTTTTAAAGGTTTTCTTGACTGTAAATATGGGTAAAGTTAAGTAAGAAGCTATTTTCCTGTTGCTAATTTGTACTGCCTATAGATTATAGAGTTTATAGACTCTAGGACCAACTGTTTTCATCGGACGCAGCCGTCTTCTGTTTGACCTTTGACTCCAAGACATTTACCGTTTGCTTCCTCTGTTTTCAGTCAGGTTACTCTGACCAGAAACAGAGTCATCTGTAAACCAGAAACAGGCAGAAATGTTTGGCAGCTAGTATCAAAAACATTTAAGTACTTTTTTTGTTTTGTTTTTCTTTTTGCTCTATTTTTATTTTACTTATTTTTGACAACTGAGCCAAACTGCAGGGAGTGACAGTGACGATAAAACCATAAAATTACCAGAATTAACAGAGGCAGTTAAGAAGTCACAATATTGATTTAAAATGGGGGTAAAATTAGTTATATTGGTGCTAAAATCTTCCTATATTGCTGGGTTGCACGTTTATTAGCCAGGATTAATTAGCGTGTTGCTAACTTTTAAGTTTGCTAGTTAGCTGTCCAGGGTAGTAGCTTTTCAGGAAGCTAGTAAGCTAGCTAAGTTTTCATCAACACATTGGATATGTTGCTGAATTGCTGTAAGAAGCTGTAATTAGCTAGCTAGTTTACTTTTAAGATATTTAGCAAGTGAGGATCATAGTTATTACTAGCTACAATTGTCTGCTAGCTGCTAAGCTAGCACAGTTCTTTGCAGGCTAACTGTCCTGACAGTTTATCTGTTTTCTCTTTTATTACTTTCTTATCTATTCACATTTTTGTAGCTCCAAGCCCAGAGTTAATTTTTATATTCTATCCTTAAAACTTTGTATTTATTCGTGTTTAAGCTGATTGTGATTGTCGTGCAGATTTTTTTTTCCAGAAAAACATTAAATAAAATCAAGAGTTATGATGTAAAAATACGAAATGTGTTATTTCTTAGGAAACTCTGTAGCAGTTTGTCTTATTCTCCTTTGTCTGTCTGACTTTTTTTCAAAAGTAATGCTTTATAAAGTGATAAAGGACAAAAATTAGCTTTGCCCCAGTTTGTAATGAGAGAAAAACAAATGTAAATGCTCCATATTAAGCCCAATTAACTGCACCATTAACTATTATGTCTGTTCATTTTGCTATAAACAACATTCAACAAAGAATCGAGCGGAAACACTCGAGGTGTACGTTGTTCCATCTTTATGACTCACTCCATGAATGAATTAGCATCTAAACTGCAGGGATTTTACAGCCTTTCCCTCAGTGAGTCCAGGTTCTGCCGCTCTGCTGGGCTGGCATCGATTCCTGTGATCCATCATCAGAGTCACCTCCGCCTCACGCTTCTCCACAGGCTGTCGCTAATTAGGAGAAGCACAGAGACGTGACGTAGCTCTGGAGTTATAAAGTAACATCCAGACACCCAACGTGAAGCAGAAACGCTTCGGGTTTAATTCACTGCTTAAAAAATAAAGTTCTCAGAAAATCTCAGGTTTTCTTTATGTTTATGCTGAAATGTTAATCAGCGGAGCGACTTTGTCTGGATCGGCCCCACCGGACGGTTCTGGGAACTAATTTCTCATAATCTTTGGGGTTTCCAGTTGAAGTATAAGGACCACTTCCTGGAATATTTGGTAAATTTCAAACATGTTCTCTGTTTTGGTGTCCAAATAAGTGGAAGTTGGACTTATTTTTATCTGACCTTTACTTCATTGACGTGAGATGTGTCGTAATCCTGCAGCAGAAGAAGACAGAGGCGTTAAATCCAGACATAAACAAAGGCTAACAATTAAAATTATTGTAAACCAACAACAAGACGTTTTCACTGACCTGATGAGAAATGGCTCGTGTGTTTTTATCACACAAAAGAGAAATCCCAGAAAAGCAAAAATTTGATGCTACTCCATTTTTATTTACATGTCATGAAGAAGGACTTTGTTGTTTCCATGTTGTTTCCTTCAGAGGATTTTGGTGCAGCGCCCCCACAGGCGAAGAGGGGAAATGAAAATGAATCAAATATTTACATTTTGTGGCCAGCATTAGATTTTACTTTTATATTAGAAGATTTTTTTATGTAATTGCTTTGGTAAAAACCCCAAACTTTGGTGATCATTATTGGTTTGTAAAAGCAATAAAAAGGATAAAACATTCAAGCTGATCAATATGTTGTTTAGAAACTGTATTACCAACAATTTTACAGATAATTTAGTTAATTTTTCAGTTCATATTGAAGATGGGAACTGATTTTCACCCCGGCCCGTTCCGACATATCTCACATTTCAGTGTCAGCAGCCTTCAGTCTCAGTGATTCTAAGCAGCGCTGGCTCCGCGGGTCACGGACTTTACTTACCTACACGTCACTGTGAAAACATGGACGCCATGCAGAACCCCCGTTCAAGACCCCAAGGTGTGCGTTTCTCCACATTTACTCAGGCTCAGGTTTTTCTGTGACTTTGTGTATTTGTCTTCTCTGAGGTCACGTATACAAAGGAGCTGAACTGGTTGCCACACACAGACCCAGAGCAGATCGAACGGGGAAACGTCGGACCTCCCACGTCTCTCCAAGAGAGCCGACCTGTCATCATGCGTCTTCCTCACACCCCAACTCCTATTTCACCATCATTTGTGTGTTTTTCAACACTTTTTCAAATCTTTTTATTACTCCTTCTTCTGAAGCTGAGCGTCCGGAAGCCGTTTGGAGGAATACATACGGCTCCTCTGGGAGAAACCTTAACATTTCCTCTTGTGTGAGAACAGGATTTGTGCGAGAAAAAGGGAAATCGGCGGCTCTTCGGTTGGTTTCTGATGCATCGTTTATTTCAATAACACCGGCCTACATGTGCGCTTCTTTCTGGAAGCCAGCAGAGCGGAGCTTTTAGTCTGTTAAGTGACTGTAACCGCCTCCAGCTGGGCTGCAGAGAGCCGAACAGTCGCACAGCGGATGGAGAAGTGGAGGGAAAATGATAAATGCTCCTTCAAATCAGAAACAGGCAGGAAAAAAAACACTTTTTCAAAGCAATATCTTCCAGTACATGTGTACAGACACACTCTGTAGAAAAGGCCTAAAGGGAAGGGAAAATCATGGCAAATATTGATGGAAAGTTGAGTGGAAGGAAAAAAATTGGTAGAAAAAAGTGAAAAAGAAAGCAAAGCAGGATTATGAATCAAAGCCTAAGATTTTTTTAGGCTTTTAATTTTTTTTTTTTTCAGTTATCCAAATAAGTTTATGCTAATAAGTTGCATAAAAATGAAAAGTTGAGTGGAAGGAAAAACTGTTGACTGCAGTTCTGTTTCATAAATTCTTTAGTATTTGTATTTTTTTCCTGATTTTTCTGGGGAAAATGAATTATTAATCAATTATTTGGAATTGGAAATTAACCAAAACAAAAAATCATAAAGAGTTTATTATTCATATATTTTATGATATATTTATTTAATTTTGGCCCTTTTGGCCTTCCATACACCTCAGGTTTCAGATAACTATGATTCTGAAAATCATTTTATGACCCTCAATTTCATACCTCACGACCCTCTCAGGGTCCATGCCCCCCATGTTGGGAAGCCCTGATTTGAACATTTCCCTCTAACCATACAGCAGCGCTGAAACATCAGATCAGGTCGAATTAATCAATTTTTGTGGACTCGACCCACCTCTGTGATGAGTAAACTCAAAGTAAATCATACTCTACGTGTGTTTGTGTGCATGTGTGTGTGTGTGTGTGCGTGTGTGTGTGCGTGTGTGTGTGTGTGTGTGTGTGTGTGTGTGTGTGTGAGACACAGGCTGCTGTGTTTTGTTCTGGCAGACTGTAATTGATAACGACTCCATTGTCTCGGGCAACACAGTCGTCTGAGAGGCGTAAATGAAGCAGGACAGGCGCGTTGGCCGGGAGATGAGGTGATTATCGCTCATGGATTAGTCCTGCCTGCCTGGGTGAGGTGGAGCAGCGCCGTCAGGCTGCCTGCTGCGCTGCGTGTGTCTGATGAGTCTTACATGCAGCAACACATAGATGAACCCGGTGACCCCAGCTTGCTGAGGATTTCCAAGCAGGTGTTTGTCACTCAGGTGCTGCAGCTGCTGCCGTTTCGCTCTGCGGCGTTTCCACGTGTTCATTGTTTGTCATCATTTTCAAAGTCATGAGCTTCTACTCCATAAATAAATAAATAAATAAAAATAGTGTTAACTGACTTCCTGGATGCACATTATGAACAGAAAATATCTGAAAAGTGTGGCATGCATTTTGATTTAAAGGGTTAGTATGATGTAAAATTGATTATTTTTAGTTATGATGTTTTTCCCTAATAAAAAACAAACCTGGAGTGTTGCTTTGATTCTTCCATGCATGTTTGAGAAATTCTTGAATCTCCATGACAACCATTCAGCTGTGCAAAACGCCTGGATGGACGTAGCCCCGCCTTCAATGACGAATCTCCTCCTCTGAGCTGCAGTCTCCAAACTTCAGAGCTGAAGGGTTGTTGGATTCATCAGACCAGAGAACATTTGTCCTCTTCAATAAAGGAAGGAATTAATGATTGATTTTCCCACCTGAGCTGTTAATCTCTGCAGCTTCTCCAGAGTTATCATGGGTTTCTTGCATACTCCTAGGATAAATGAAAATCATAATTTTAGAACAGTAAAACAGTTGTAGTTTCTATATTAAGTTAAAATTTGTGAAAACTTATATAAAATAAATTCAAATCTACCTGAATCTGTTGATTGTGAATTTTTATTAATAATTTGCAGGGTTTAAAATTGTAAAGTTGTAATCATAACCATTAGTTCAGCTAACATGAAAGCACAACATCAGCATTTAACAGGAGCTAATGCTAAAGCGCTACACTAAGGCAGTATTTAGTAAAAGTTAGTTTTAAACAAATTCAATTCAAACATATTTTATTGAAATGTTGTTGTAGCTCATTAATTCATATATGTAATGATGTCTGTTGGCAGGAAAGATCTCTTGTAGCAGTCTGTATTACAGTGAACTTGAAAAAGCCTCTGACTGAAGATGCTCTGCCTTCCCAAGACAGTGTCATAAAATAAGAATATTGAGTGGGAGCTAAAGCTAAATTACTGACATGGTATTTAGCAAACACTAATTCCAAAGTGTGACATCAATACGGTGTTTAGCAGAAGCTAATGCTAAAGACAGATGAACATCCTATTCCATTCAGGCTGATGTATCTATTTTCATAACAGATACAGGAAAATTAGCCTCTCCTCTGAAAATGTTCATATCTACATTCAAAGCAATAACTGATGAAGCAACTAAAACGATTCAAGCGACGCATATTTTGTTAGCAGAGGATGCTAATGTCCATGTAGCAGGAGAACATGCTGGGTTGCAGCCGTCCTGTTGCATTTCCCATCTGCTTTACTGCTGTGCAACAGAAGCTGAGAAAGCATCAGTTTCGAAACAAATCTTTAGAAACGTGGCGTCGGCTGGAGGCGGCAGACGGAGGGGGGAGGCTGACGCAGGTTGGATGGAGTTCAGCAGAATCTCTTTAGGTGGAAGAAACCAGGCTGTTGCTGCTCTGGGTCACAGACAAGCTGCTGCTTAAAGAAAATATCCACCGGTGTTTTGTTCCTTCACCGATAATAAAATCCTCTCCTGGTTCCCCACCAGTCCAGGTTCCTCCATATGGAGACAACAAGATTCACTGGATTCTGCCGAAACTCTGAGAAATCACTTTACAACTTTTCATCTGTCCTTATGATCAGGATGTGCTGCTTCACCCCTGCTAGCTTCATAAAAAGCAACATAGCTAAATATTTAGCTTGTTAAATATTTACTATTTACTAAGCTAGCTGGATCAGTTTGTAAACTAAATAATTTGGTCAGATCTAAATATTTACCTTGCTAACTTAATTAGCTACTAACTGAACCAAGTTTGTAGCTAAATATTAAGCTTGATGCTAAATGTTTAGCAATAAAACTAAATATTTAGTTTACGCTAAACAAAAATATTTAATTTAGTTTATTTTACTATTTACTAAGCTAGAGCTAGCAAGTTTAGTTTTCAGACTATATAATTAGTTCAGATTTAAATATTGAGTTTCTGACTTGGTACTTAGCTACTAACTTAACTGTTTGGATCAAAATATTTAGCTCCAAACTATATATTTTTTTAGCTTATTTACGATTTAGTAAAACAGCAAGTTTAGTTTGTATGGTAAATATTTAGTTCTGAACTAAATGTTTGGCCTGCTAACTTAATATTTAGCTGTTAGCATCTAGTTTGAAGATAAATATTGAGTGCAAAGCTAAATGTTTCACTCTAAACTAAATATTCATTTTTCTATTTCACTATTAGTCTGATTTATAAAGATTTAGTTTAGAGTAAAAATGTTGTTTGCTAACTATTTAATTTGCTAACTGCATGTGATTTTTGATTGGCTTTGACTTCTGACTCCCTGATGTTGAAATCCGCAAAAAAGTTTATATTTTATTGTTTTTAGTGATGTGAAGATATTTTTTCATGAACTACTTGAAAGGAAGAGAAAACAGTATGAAGTTTTTGACACATTTTTAAAGTGTTTTACATGAGAAACTGCATTCATGGCGTTAAACATTTTGTGTGTTTCTTAAAGAAAAGAGACTTATTTATTAAATCTGGCATTTTTAGGGATAGAAAACATATCCCTATATGAGTGGAGGACTGAAACTAATGATGCAATTTATTTTTTAAAAATAGAGAAAACGTCAAGAAAGAAGACAACAACTTTTGTAAAACTGCATTTCAGGGATTCAAAAAACAAAAAAAGTAAAATTTTTCATGCAAGGTGAGGATTGTAGTTAGTCATGACATTCATAAAATTAAAATAAATATATATGTAGAAGAAAATAAGTTCTTTTAAAAAGTTTTTTTTTTTTTAATGGATTCCCAAGAAATGTTCAGTTTAACAAGGCTTTCCTACTTTGACCACAGTGGGGCGCTGTGCGTCAGAAGCCATCACTTTAACATGAGTTTTTATGCAGAAATCCAAATAAAATCAAGTTTAAATCACCATAAAAGTAAATAGATCTTTTATGATGCATCTGGAGCGGAGTTGTTTTTATCCACTCAGGGTTTTATTGAGTTTTGACCAAACGGATCGAACCGCCAGATGAAGGTGAATCATAACGAAGCGATGCGGTGGCAGGAAGCGGCCGGGATCAGTGAGCAGGTCTGGGAATGCTGCAGGCAGAGCAGCATGTTGCTTTAGTAAGTCAAGCTGCTGCCATTCAAACATCCCAAAGCCAATGAGGAGCAGCGCAGCCCGAAGCTCCACGCTGTAAGAAATGTCTGCAACAAACAGCAGAGGAATCACAGCCAGGCTGTCTGAGGCGAAGGGGCGGACCGAGCAGAACGGCGCCCTGGGCAACCACCCCAATCTCAAACTATGATTTAATCAATAACCCAGTTCAGTTATTTAAACTAGAGATTATAGTTTATTGATAACAGGAATAATTTCTATCTGATTTAATGTGAGAAAATGTTTTTTTGTGTGTGTCTGGTTATATTTTTATTTTCATTCTGGTGTTCCAGCGGTTGATTTTTATGGAGTACCAACAGGGACATAATTAAATAAATAGATAATTAAACAAATGCTTTGATAATTTATTTATTAGAAAATTAATTGACTAAATGTTATTTAAACATTAAAAAGCAAACTTTTAATCGCTGATGAAGGTAATTGATTAAATTTATATTTAATTATTTCATTGTTTGTGGTCCTGTAACATTAACGATTTTATCAATCAAATTAGCCCATCAAAGACAAGAGGTGGGGGAAACGCTGATCTGTTAATCCACCAGTTTAATCTGACTCTTTAAAAAAAACATGGCCGCTGTTGTAGTGGAGGATGTTCATGGGTGATTTGATTTGTGAAATAATTAAACACAATATTTATTTGTGTTTAATTATCTGCATTGGCTGTTGCAAGCTTATCACGGTAATCATGGTACATCTAATCAATGATCTATTTATTTGTTTAATTTTATTCCCTTTGGCCCTCCATAGGAATCAACCACTGGGACAAAACATAAACATAAACAAACATGGGAACATAAAAATAACCAGACACAGACACACAATGTTATTCAATGTAGCTTCTGAGTTGAGCTAATGTAACAACAAAGTTTGCATTTTAATGATTTTATGAGATATGTAATAAATTCACTGTCTATTAAAAATGTATTTATTTAATGATACATCAAATGAAGCATTTAGTGCTGCTACAAGTATTTCAATGAATTCATAATATATTGAATAATTACCTGACAAACATCTACTTATTTAATGATACATTTAATGGACATATTTATATAATTTTGTCCCTTCTGACCTTCCATATGTTCCTTTAATGTTTGTCCAGATTTCAGCAGGAAAACTGCTGTTATATATGTTTTACATATTTGTTGATATATGCAATAAATTCTATCAAATATTTACATATTTTTTGAAAGTTTAATTTATTTAATTTAGTCTTTTCTGACCTTTCATAGTTTCCTTCAATTTTTGTCCTGATGTCAGCAGGAAAGTTGCTGATATATTTGTTTTAAAGATTTGATGATATATGTAGTAAATGAAAACATTTATTTAATGATACTAATTTAATGCATCTGTTTATATAATTTTGTCCTTTCTGACCTTCCATATACCCCTTCGACATTTTTCCAGATTTCTGCAGAAAGCTGCTGCTGTAGAGGAATCAGATGGACGGATTTGTTCTCAGTTGCAGTGGAAAATGAGGCTGAAGACCCAACAGGAGAACATTTCTTCCAGCGTGCGGCGGCTGGTGCGGTAGGAGGGAGTCTGGGGGAGAGAGAGGGAGCGAGGGAGCGAGGAGGGGGTTGGTCCGGGAGAGAGCATGGCAGCGGCAGCCACAGCGCTGCTGACTTGGTTCTCCTTCACTTAGACCCGAAAGCACCGCGTCCTGTGCGCTCCTGGCGCAGACCCCGTGCGTCATTCTGTTGTTTTCTTTCCGCCTCGCTTCACTCTTTTTGCGTCAAGAAGCCGGGACCAGGAGCGGCTGAGAGTTCAGCCCGGATCCGGAGAAAGCCGACCCTCCTCGGCCGCCCTGAACCCTCCGGACCGGAGCAGCGGCGCTCCATGTGCGCCTCGTCGGTCCGACAACTGAACCCGGAGTTACGCCGAACGGAACCGACCCGAGATCCGCTGATTTAACAGAAAGCAAGCAGATACACGCAGAGGGAGGCTAAGTTAACGCTCCGCAGCAGAACCAGAACCAGAACCAGAACCGGACCTCAGCCCAGCGCAGACATGCCGCAGGTGGAAATGATCCTGTTCCTCATCCTCATTATTGGGATGTGCGTGTTCGGCCAGGACCCGGCGTCCAAGGTGGTGTCGGACCGCTACGCTGTCTTCTGGAACCGGACCAACCCAAAGTAAGTGTCCCGAACCGAACCGGGAGTCCCCGGCGCGGCGCTCAACTTTCACTAAAGGGCCATTTCACCGCGTTTTAAGGGACTCTGCAGGAACTTTGATCCGCTCCAGTTCGGGATCTGGATCCGTTTGACCGACCGAACCGGGACCGGATCATTCTGCACTGATTACAGATTCTGAAAAACACATTTTACATTTTATGGAACCTGTATTTTAGTTGTGAAAACACTAAACATTTAGCATTTTCAGCGCTGCTCATGCATTGATTTTCAAACCTGGACTGAATTGTTTCCATTTTTCTTTTAAAAAACTGATTTATTATTTTATTTCTAAAGAGAAATCACCAAAAAATGACACAATTTAATGGTTTAGATTGAGAATAGCTTAAGAAACAAAATACTGGTCAAACACATAAGAAGTGTAATTCAGTACCTTTAGTACCTAATTAGAGACAAACTCTTTACAACACATACAGAAATTGAGGAAAGTTTCGTTTTTATTGCATTAAAACCACTTTGGATTGAAGCAATTGTCAAAATTGGACCAATTTATTCTGCACTCAAGTCAGGTTCTATAAAATCCAGTTTACGATCCGTGAAAAAGTGTTTCCAATGCTTTCAGACGCGGAGCATTAAACTCATTTCTGCAGAGACGCACCGATCAGATTTCCAGCAGGACCGATTTTTACACGACTTTAACTCAGAAAACAAAGAAATGAGCTGAAGTTTCTCTGATTGAGGCAGGAATCAGATGGAAAAAGAAGAATGCAAAACATTTAGTATAATTTTTTAAATCAAACATGACTTCAGTAGGTTGTTGTGTTTATATACAGAAAATGATGATATCTTTTAATTTAAATTAATTTACTGAGTGTTTTTAATCTCCGTCTGATTGGCTCATCTCCACTTTGCAGTAAATTTATCCAAATTTCATCGTTAATGTTGCATAAATAGAGAAAGAAACAAAACTTCAAGGTTTTTCAGATTCTTACCGATAAAATAAAACTTTTCCAGATCAGAAACTCTTTAGGAAACATTTGTAGGTGTCGTAGAATCATTTAGATTTTCAATTTGGACCCTAAAACGCGTAAAAATATCATAAACTAAAACCTGTAATATGACTCGACCATTAAAGTTTTAAGATTTAATCTCAATATGAAGTTTAATAATGCAAAATAATTATTGAAATCCAACATTTTGTGGATTTTATTTTGTTATCTCTAATTTGTGTGAAACAATTCAAAGCAGGTTTGACTGAATATCGGCTGGTTCTAGATTTTAATTCATATATATTTTCCTTTTTTGTCATAAAATAAACACTTAAAACGGAGCATAAATGTTTTTTAATATGGAATAAATAAGTCCAGGTTCGACCAGTTTAAGTGTTTATATTCAGTTCAGATCATGTTGGACCCAATCTGAGGCGGTTCTGCTGCAAAACGTTCATATTATTTTCATTTTACTCCTAAAATAAACGTTTCACGTCATAAATGTGTTTTTTATTGAATCTGTAATCAGTCTGACCAGTCTGAGTGTTTCCCTGGAAAGCAGAGCGTTGTCCAGTGACATGTTTGTGTTGATGGCCGGAGCCTCGATCCGCCGTCAGGATGTGGCCTTCGTGGATCTGAGCTTCCACAGCCGTGGATTTTTCCATGCTGCAGTTTTTAAAGCTGCTGTTTGGAGGCTTTATGAGTCTGATTATCAGTTGCTTCAAAGTTTCTGCTTTGCTTTGAGACTTTTATGTGTTTGTTGACTGAAAGGCTTAAGGCTGCGCGAGAGTGACATTTCTGGTGCTGTGAGCTGCAGGCCGCCTCCCCTCATGAGTCAGTGCCACATGTTTGGCGTTTCACCAAAAACACAGTGACTGTGTGTGTGTGTGTGTGTGTGTGTGTGTGTGTGTGTGTGTGTGTGTTTCTGCAGACGTTTGGGGTTAAATCAGCATTTTTTTTCCTCCAGGATAACAAACGTGTTTGTTGGCCCTCAATAAAAAGCTGTTTGTGTTTCTGTTGCCGCTTTTTCATTACAAATGTGTGTAAAACTTTCTCGACATTTCACTAATGTGGAAAAAACAACATTTTGATGTTTCTCCATTAAAGAAGAGACACAGCGTGAATGTTCCCGCGATGTCATAAAAAAAACGTGCCATCATCCTCCCATCACTTCCTGTCATCGGCTTTGTCGTTTCTGGCAGTGGTAACATCTGGTTGTTGATCATGACTCATGATGTGAAAAAATGTATCCATTGCAGTTTTACGAAATAAACCAATTTCTATTAAGCCAAGAAAAACATATTACTAATGTCAAAAACTTTTGATCAAAAATATATTTGGTGTATTGTCATCAAGCTAAGTTTTTTTGTTTTTTTGTTTTTGCACAATTTTAAGATAAATGGAAACTCCAAGGCCACATGCTAATCAGGGTGATAAAGTGAAAATTAGAAAACTGAAAATTATGACCAGCATCATTTTGTCCTCGTCTGTGTTTCTGTGTTTAAAAAAAGAAAAGTCATGGAAATCATTTTAGTCTGTTTTGCCGTTTCCTGGCCGTCGTCTTCCTACAGTTTTCTTCGATTCTCATCTCCCTTCGGTGCTCAGTCTGGACTTTCTCCCATTCCCTTTGGTAGAATTTCAACCGGGCCAACAGGAACAGAAGGACAAGTTGTGAATGATGATGTTGATTTTTGGCACTGTTTTAGGATTGCATTTTGCCGGTACTTTTAGCAGCGGTGGTGGAGGAAGTGAAGGAAGCCGTTCAGTCCATGTCGGCCACTTTCACAGCCATCTTGTTCGACTCGGCACTTCTGGGTTTGCAGGGGAGGATGGTTGTTTACAGCACAGGAAATTTCTGGTGCATTGAACTGGTGCATTGAACTGGTGCATTGAACTGGTGCATTGCACATGTTGCGGCCAAAAATCCAGGAAAAAATTGTGTCTTGATGGCCGAGAGATCAGATCCTTAGATGAACAAAATGGCATAAAACAAGAGGCTTGTTTTTACCAGGCTTAATAAATTCTGTTCTTAGTTCAGGTAAAATTTAGCCCCAACTGTTTAATTTAGCATAAACATTAAAATAAATTTGATATTAACGATACAAACTAATGTTTACTTTAAACCCAGTAAAGGCTGTTTTCAGCTTTAAATGTAGCCGTTTAAATCAATGTTGACTTTTCCCTTAACGTAACTGATATAACATTATGGAATGTTTGTTTTAGCACTTACTGTGCTCCGTATTACTGTTTTCAGCAATAAAACCAGCCGACCAAACGTGCTGGAACTCCGCTGGGGTTGCTAGGTAACTCCGCTGGGGTTGCTAGGTAATGGGCTGAACTCTGCTGGGGTTGCTAGGTAACGGGCTGAACTCCGCTGGAGTTGCTAGGTAACGGTGGCTGCTGATTTGTGACATTGCATTCAAGAGGTTTTTGAAACGGCTCATTTTCCAGAAATTAATAAACACCTGGGTGATTTTTTTTTTGTTTGTTTTATTTTATTTTTTATTTATTTTTTTGTTTTTTTGTTGAGTCGTTTTTAGAAGCACAAAATCGTGAATTTTATTTCTTCTTTAAAATCCATTAAAGTGGCAGTAAAAATAACTGAAGAACCGGTCCAGAGGAATCAAAGCGTCACTATAACTCTGTAAAGTATTTATTCTGGCCTATCACATGGTTTTATTTTCATCCATTTATTGTGATGGAGGTGAACTGTTAAATTTACCATGAGACTGACTTCAGGTCCTTCGTTTCTCGACTTTTTCCTGGCGTTGAAACTCTTCCCAGCGTCCAAGTCTTGTTTCTGGGTTGCCATGCGCTGCCGTCCAAACCCCCTCGCCCCCCTCGGGCCCTGTGGGAGCTCCGCATGCCGGGGTCACACACTCGGCTGTAACCAGGCGCGGCGCGGGTTAAGCGGCGCAGAGGGGGCCGTTGTCAGGGTCAGAAACGGGGCGTCCGCGGGGCCCCGGCACGGCGCCCCGCCTGGGCTTTGTCCCCTCAGAATGGAGGGCGAATAAATGAGTAACTCCAAATGACTTTTTCCCTTTTCTCATTCATGACTTTGAAGCTGTATGATGTAAACGAGGGCCATGCTGGAGGCACGGAGGGCCCCTCTGACCTGCGCTGCGGTGCCCGCTGCTTAATGCAGCTCCAGTCGGTGTAGCAACCTGCTGCTTCCCCCCAAACCCCGAACTCTTCTTCTCCTGATTCTTGTTTTCCTTCTTCTCTGTGGCGGAGGAGAACCGGCAGTCCACACTCAGCCATTCATGAAATCCCCCAACAGGAACTCTGGAATTGAAATGGGAACTGAGTCGTGAAAAATGGAAATGCGTTGACATTTTCATGCCTTCCTCGCCCCTCCCCACCCTATTGTTTTAAAGAAGCTGAAAGGATTCCTTCTGTAATTTAGATAAACATGAGCTCTCGTTTGTAAAGCTTTGATCACAGAGAGAAAACGTTCCCGCGCTGATGGGAAGGATCTGAAGCTGAAATCTTCAGCATTTCAGTTTCTGGTCAGAGTTACTTCATTCAGGGTGTTTTCACTTGGTAGATTTATTTTGACTGGGGGCCAAAATTGCAAAATTTGTTACATTTTCACTCTGCACTGTGTCAAACCAACCAAACCTGTTCCCCTCCTGGCCTGTGGGGGCGCTGCACCAAGAACTACTGAAGGAAACGACACAAAATCCTCTGAAAAAGACACTGAGCGCAACTTTCACCTTCATGAAATATAAACAAAACTGAAGTTAGATTGCAGGATTTCTCTTTTGTGTTTGGTAAAAATCCATGAGCCATTTCTACTGGTAGCGCTAAGCTAACATGTTTGTTTTGGTTGTATTTACCCAGAATGCTCTGCGCTGTAGTCCACTTCCTGCTTTTGGAGCTGTCTCTGGTCCGCTTGGCGTTCAAGCTGAACCAGAGTTCACTTTTTTGGACTTTCTAAAGTTCGATTAAAGCAGAATAAACAGATCTGATGTAAACTAGAGGCATGTTTTTATCGTATCGTGTTTTTATCGTATCGTTTATCATTTATTGTGATAATTTTATTTATCAAATTCCACTTATTGTCTAAATCCTCCCAGAACAGGCAGTTCTGGGAGGAACTGTTGGTATTTTTAGTTTTTTCTCTTTTCTCCTCTGTTGTTCATTGAGAGCATCAATAAGTCTGGAGATATGATGAAATGCAGTTCCTGTGAGCAGATTGGACACAAATCACTTTTTATGTGACTGGTGTCCCAAAGAATCGTATTACAAATGGATTTATTTCCAAAGCAGCGTTTGTGTTGGTGCATGCAGTCACATTCTCAGTCACATAAAAAAGACGTAATAAATAATTCCTATCATCACTTTTATCACTGTAACAGTAAAACTTTCAGTCCAAACCCTCAAACACGAGTGTTGAGTTTCTGCTGAGCATAAACTTAGAAATAGTTGGAAAATCAGTTTCATCGGAGTCCATTTTGTTGTTTAAATAAACTTTAATCTTTAGTTAAGCAGCTTTTTGTTTCAAACTTCAATGTTTCTTTGATGTTAAGTTAAATCCTCCTCATGTTCTTCACGTCTCTAAAAACGTATCATTGCTAAAGATTAGTGGTTTAAAAGATGTTTTATAACCAAACTGGTTACAGTTCATGGATACCAGTAAACTAACAACCACAATATTTACATATAAAATCAGATAACGATGGGAACCAGAGATCGCTGTGGCTCAACTTTCTGCTGTTTGCTTTAGTTTTCCACATCACTGAGTCGACGGGCTGCATGTTCATCTGGATTTAAAATATAAGATCATAAGAACCAGATTCCTTTTTTACTTGGACAGAAGTTGGAGAATAAAACTGATTCTGATTATTGGTGCACCGACCGATCTTTTAAAAGCCCAACTTACCGATTCCGATTTTGGCCGAAACCATGTTTTTGTCTGAAATGTTGCTCCATATATCAAGAAAGTTACTGAATTGGCAGCAATGGGGCGACTTATTAACTGTAAATGTGCAGACATGAGCTGGTCGGCCGGTTTGTCAAACTTTTCTCACGGGAGAAAAGAAAAGCACAGTGGATGATTATTAGACTTTTATCGAGGTTGATAACATCAATCGATAAGATCAGCTTCACATGTAGAAATATCACCGATCTCCTGAAATTAAGGAAATCGGCAGCGATGAATCAGTGCAGCCGTAGCTCTGATGTTAGTTACTGTTGGTGTTTATAATCCGTCTGGTTTTGATACATCCAGTTGGTTTCTATAAATCCATCGAGTTCTCATAAGTCCTGTTGGTGTTTAAGGATCTTATTGTTGTTTAATAAAGTCAGAAGTTTATTTTCTGCACATTTAGAAAGCAGTTTGACTGAATCCTGTTTTCTCTGGATTAACTGCCTGGTATCTGGATTAAGTTTGACTGCATGTGTTCAGTTTCTATAAAGTCTTGGTGAAGTTTGCTTTGCCCTGGAATGATTTGGATGGACCAGAATAAACCGACTGCAGTGAAGTCGGGATCAGGACCGAGCTTCGTGGAGCGTGTTGCCTTTAATCTGTAGATTATTACTAACAGTCGTGGGACAAATTACAAATCCCACTCTCAATGGGCTCAACTGGAAAGTGGCACCAGAAGGAAATTACCCCCAGAAATCCAACCAGGAAAAACACAAAGTGCAGCTTTTTCCAGGCGGAAAGTGAAATGAGGCCCATATGTTCGCCGTCAGCCGCCTTGGAACCCAAACGGTGGAGTAAAGTGTAAGAGTCGGGTATTTACTGCTGCTCTGACAGGCAGCCATTAGTGAATTCCCCGCTCAGCGGCTCTTTAGCTGCTTCATTAGAGCCCACCCGGGTCCATATGGTCCGCTCGCAGCCGCTGCCTGTTGCCCAAGGTGTTTATTTGTTGCTGATAGGCGGATCAGCGGAGAATCGGAGTCGGAGTTCCTTCCCTAATCTCGCTGGCTGTTTGTGTCTCCGAAGCCATGGAAACTGATACCGGCTCCGTCATGAAAGAGGCTCGCTGGGTGGGACGGCGACCCGGACAGCTGGGGGGAGAGAGAGAGCGCAGCGTCACCCCAGGGGTCTCCTTTAATCCCTGATAATTCCCAACCAGAGCTGCAGCAGCAGATGCAACATATTCCTCCTCAAGACAATTAAGGAATCTGCTCAGGTTGCCGTTTGCTTTACGTTCTGTCAATCGATCTAAGAAATAATCTGATTAATCACTGCGGCTAACTTTGTTAGCTTGAAATATAGATTTACACGCAGTTCTTCTTTCTGCCAAGCAGTTAAAATGGAAATTATCTGATTTAGTTGCAGCAGAAAACAGCAACTAAAGGAAAATTACTCCTATTCATACAGTAAAATTATACTCAATAAGAGCAAAAAGTATTTGATAAAAAGTCTAATCAAGTCCTGAGAAACTGGTCAAATTATTTAATATTTAAAAATTACGTCATCAGACGGAACTAAATATAAAGTTACGTGGAAATTTTGGTATTTGAATGACCAAAATGACAATAATTCATATAAGTACCGTATTTTCTGCACTATAAGGCGCAGCTTCAATGAACGGCCTATTTTAAAACTTTTTGCATAGAATAGACGCTACACTTTGGGACAACTGCTTTCTGGGTAGCCCAGCTGCAGTGGTGTTTTTTTTCTCTCCCGCTTTTTTTGTTTTTTGGGTGGTGGTTTGTTGGTCCCCGCCGCTGCCGCGGCTGATGGTTTTCTGCCGCTTTTTTGTTGTCATGAATGTTGTCAACACAGTCGTCCTCCTGTGGTCGGGGAGGGGCTTCTTGGTTGGGGGGGGGGCGGGCGGACGGTGGTCCTGCTGCTTTGTTCCCCCGCATGTTGTTGGTGGAGCTGGTGGTGATTGATGTGTTGCCGCCTGCTTGTTTGTTGGGTGTGTGTATGTGTCTGTGTCAGTTTATTTTTATTCCCGCATTCTGGTTCTTATCCCTGTCTGCGTCTGGCGCTTGTTCTTCTTCTTGTGCAGGTGAAGTTGGCGTTTGCTTCTGGTTGTTGTTTTTCCTGTTGTTGTTGTGTCTTGGTCTTTGTCTATGTATCGGGTTCTGATTCTCAGTGTCGGTTTTTGCTTTTGTTGAAGTTTTTTGTTTTTGGGTTGTCGTTCGGGTAACTAAATCTGGATAAATTACATTTTTCCAAATCAGTTTCTTTCAGTAAAAAACTGATGAAACTTGAACAGAAACTGCAGGTGTGTGTGTGTCTGGTTAAAACATGTTTGCTTTTCATTCAGTGGGTAGAAAATCCAGAAGTTTTACTCAAGCAAGTGTAGAAATACTTCATAGTAAAATTACTCCAAGTACAGCGTAATAAAAATACTCCTAAAAGTTCATGTTGCCAAAAAAAGTTACTCATGTAAATGTAACTGGTTACAACTCAGCTCTGCATACAGGAAACAGCGAACTTGTTAAGTAAGTACAGATTTATTAAACGCGTATCGTAGATGTAAACAGCATCGTTCTGCTGCAGTTTGCCACAACAAATGTGGGAAAAAATCGCAGAAAAAACGTGGAAGAATAACTGAAAATCACTGGTTTTCCTCTTTCTCTCGCTCTCTGCACGCAATCGTTGCCATAGCAACTGACAACAAGTTACTTTTATGCACAAATCTATTTTTCTTTAAATATAAAATGAAGTAATCTGATGATGTCTTTTCCCTTTTTCAGTCACATAATTTAAACAGAATCTCTAAACCGTTTGAACAGAAAAATCGTTTGTGAATCGGATCGCGACTAAAAATCAGAATCACTAAAATATTCGTATCTGAGCTGAAAAGTCCTTTGGGATGATTCAGATTTTCCCACGTTGACCTCTGCTCCTCCGCTCTCTTTTTAATCTCCAGTTTGAGGCTGGGCGCCGTGTTTTTTTCGCGCCGGGTTGTGATAGTTTCCCAGCGGCATTGTGAGCAGCCCCATTTGCATTGTTCCCACTGTTTACCCTCGCTTTCCCCTCTCAGCCTTTTCCCGGCTCCCCGCCGCTCGGTTCCGCTCGGATTAAGAAACGGACACAAAAAAGTGAGAAAAAAACAGCCAACCACGTCCAAATATTGACTGGGACTCGGGACGGCGAGGTTTCTCCCAACGCCGGAGCGGCTGAAAGCGGCTATTGTTCGCCGCGGAGTCAGCGGCGCCTCCCTCCTCCTGCCACAGGAGAAATATCTTTTAATATTTTAACATAAAACCACAAACTTTAATGTTTGGCCCCTATTTCATGAGTCCAACACAAAGATTCCATTTATTTTAAAAAAGGAAAATCTGAAAAGTGAGGCAGGCATTTGCATTTAGCTCCCTGGAACCCAGAACCGTATTTAAAGGATGTGGAACTGGAACCAGTTTATATTTATATTGATCATCAGTGGTGAACACAACTATCTACAAAGTTAGCAGCGCTAACCCTAAATCACTAATCATAAGCTTTAGCTGCGCTACCAACATGGTATGTAGCAGAAGCTATTGCTAATCTGATATATTAACATGGTATTTAGCTTCTGCTAAAGCTAAAGCGATTCACTAACATGGTATTTACTGGAAGCTAAGGCTAAAGCGTTTTACCAACATGGTGTTTAGCAGAACCTGAGACTGAAATGTTATACCAATGTGTTATTTAGCTAAAGCTAAGGCTAAAGCGCTACACCAACACAGTATTTAGCAGAAGCTAATGTACCAAATCATTATGATATTTCGCAGAAGCTGTAGTACTAAATTCAACCACCGTGTGTCAATGACACCATGTGGTGCATCGTGGTATGTCGCCCCCTACAGGGTTAAATTTATCCATTCATCTCAGTTGATTAGCTGAATGGAGCTAAATTAGGTCAATCCTGGATAAAACCAGAATATGGAAAAGAGTTGAGACCCATTTGGAGTTTTGTCTTCTAAACACACAGAAGGAGTTGAATTGAACAGTTCAGATCGATCCATCCTCATGTTGTTGAATGGTCTAGTCCAAGTCAGGCTGAGAATGTGTGGAAAGACTCGTAACAGATGCAAATTGTGGTTCTGAGCTGTAAATGGACGACCCAGTTTTTCTAGATTGGGAGAATTTTCCACTCCTTTGTGTTTGTTGACATGAAACCCAGAGAAAACACAATGCCGTCTGCGGCTGCGATGAGAAAACTGTAGGAAGCTGCTGTGTGTGAGGGGAGGCTGTAACCCGAGGCGCCCGGGCCCAGGAGTCTGAAGGTGGGGTCACACTCCGCGTTTCCACCCGCAGGAAGCGTCAATCTCCAGAGGCATCAAAGGGAGCGCAGTGAATGTGATTTCCTGCCGCCGAGCGCTTCACAAACCGCCAATAAACAGAGGCAGAGCGCCGCCTTATCTCCCGTTTCATTACAGAAGCCCGCAGCATTATGCCTCCTTCGCCACACTTCATGTTGTCAGGTTGCCGATCAGTTTTACCCGACATAATCCACTCAGAGACTCGACTTTCTGGTCAGGTAAGCTGTGAATTTCACACTCGGCTTTCAGCAGCGGAGGGGAGGCGTCGTCATGAGGCGACACCCGACACCCCCCGTCCCCGCAGAGGTTAGCCGCCTGCAACCTCCCCGCCCCCCGACCTCCACACCCTTCATGCTCTGACTAATAAGGCAAAAGGCCCGAGGCTGCCAGCGAGTGATTGACAGAAACGACTGACTGCTAATAAGAACGGCAGCTTTTATTGCTGCAGTTTGCGGCGCGGCAGCGGCTCTGTGGACACGTTAACAACCAAAACAACTTCTTACTGTTTAATTTTACTGGGTTTATAACTGGCTTTACACAAAAAACATGCTGTATTTGCCAAAAATGAAATAAAAAGAATCATTACTCACAGAAATGACAAATTAAGTCGGTTTATTTCCCAGTGACTGTGTGACAAAAGACAAAACAACCTAATAAAGCTTTTTAAAAGTGGTTTAATATGACTTTAAGGGGGAACACTTTGGTCTAAATTTGGTCTTAAATTGGATTTTTATTAAACGTAAAACACAGAAGAATGTTGCAAATAATTAGATATCTAAGAAATGACTTGGAGGTTATTTATTTATATAAAAACATTCATTCTTCTTAATGAAAACATATTGTCATTTTTTAGTTCAAAGTATTTCAGCAAATAAATGTAATTACCTACCAAACGTTAGCGTTAAATAGCAAAACTCAGCACATTAGCTTGTGAGTGCTAACGCTTCTAACACTGCTAACATTAAGGAAAAGATTATAAAATACTAAAGTTAATAACTTTAATATGTAGTTTATTTTTATGTTAGTGGTAAATAAACATTAGTTAACCTGGGTAACATTTCGAACTGATAACAGCATTTACAGCCGAATGCTAACGCTGCTAACGCTGCTAACGCTGAAATAAACAGCCATTCTGTCAGGCTTTCTACAAGAGCCTGACAGTTTCCTGCAGTTTCCCACTGCAGGAAACTAACCAGTTCAATTAACTACCTAGTAAACTCTCCATGCTAACCAACAGAAGGTGAAAATATCAGTTCTGAAATTTACAGAGGCCTGTTTTAATATAACAACCATCCAGAATAAAAAGCACATTCCTCGTAATAAGAGGTAATTTGTGGGTTATAACTGAATTTATTGGATTTAAAGTTATCAGAGACTTGGAGTCTCTTTGCTGGTATTTTTAATTTGTTTTTATAATGAATTATGAATTATAATATTAAATCTCGGATTTCATTTAGCCGTTTATTATCCTCTGAAGACTTTATATTTCCCCGGTTCCATTTGCTGTGGTTTGGATCCATTTGGACTCAGGATATCTGGGACATTATGATGCCTGATCAAACTAAATCAACCCTTAAGTGAACTCCCACTGATAGATGTTGCTTATTAAGGCAATAAATCAATGGTTTCCTACTCTAGACTATAAGAAATGCATATAAAATTACTTCAAATCTTTGATGTTGAATTCACAGTTGGTCAGTAGAAAAGCCTCCAAATTTGGTCAAACTTCTAAAACCGCTGCTTACAAGAATGTTTGTTGAACTAATTTATCAAAGTTTCCAAGGACGCGTTTGAGTTCAGTTTCTGGAATCTCCAAAGAAGATGCCGCAGAGAGCTGGGAGTGTGAACTGAGGAAACAATGCCTCGATGCGACCCATTGTGTCCAGATGTGAAACAGTTTGGCTTCTTCAGGTCTAATCTCTGCCAGTCTCACCCCGCTGCACACAGCTTCACTTTTTCCTGCCGTTTTAATCTTAGTGGGGGCTTCTTTGTGTGTGTGTGTGTGTGTGTGTGTGTGTGTACTCTGCTAAATGCGAGTGGTGAAATGGCATCCCCTGTGTCTTTGTAGGCACCGGTGAGGGTATTAGCAAAGAGGCTCTAAGGGGCTTAAGAGGTCAGTCTTCCCTTTGTGTGGAGACACAAAACACTTCCTGTGGGACCCTTCACCCCTCTCTGTTCCTCACTCAGAAAGCCAAGCCCTGCCTGACCATTCACATTAATCAGCCTTAGCGCCTAATGACTGCAGGAAAGCCTCTGAAAAGTGCTTCCAAAAAGGTCCTAAAGAGCCACTAAGCTGCTAACAGACTGGCCACAGCTGATGCTGTTTGCAGGGCATCACTAAGCATCAAAGATAGGCGGCTGGGGGCTCATCCATCCCAACAGCTCCTCTTTAATCCCCACTAAATCTAATCTAAAACTTGAGCTGAGACTCTTTCAATCTCCTTGATGCATGAAGGTGTCGTTACAGGTAACCGAGCCACAAGGAGACTTTCAATGCATCAAGAAGGTTTCGTTATAGATCATTTACCAATAAGGACGACTTCAATACACCAAGAAGTTTTCTGCATAGGTCACTGCTCACCTTGAAGTTTCACTTTTACTCAACTGAGCTATAAGATCTGCAGAAAGAAGTGAGTTTTTTGGTAAGTGACCCAAAATAACAGCTTCTGTATAATGAAAGTTCCCTCTTCAGTCAACAAGGTCCAATTTGAAGCATCAAGAAGGTGATCGTATACCTACAAAGAAACTTCAATACATGAAGACGTCTTTTATAGGTCACGGCTCTATCATGATGCATCACCAAGATGCAACTGGGCTATAAGGATGTGCATCCAAAAAGAGTTTTCTTTGGTATTTTACCCAGAATGGCTCCTTCCATACATAAAGAAAGTTCCCCTTTAAAACATTAACCAATAAGGACCCATTCATTGCATCAGGTGGTTATATTTATAGGTCGCTACCCTATGATGACGCCTACAGAGCTGCACAAGGATAGAAAGTGTTTTTTTGGTATATTACCCTAAATATACCAAAAAAGAGTTAATTTTTATGTCATTTACCAATTAGGACCCATTCATTGCATCAGGTGGTTATATTTATGGGTCACTGCTCTATAGTGACATCTTAAATACATCACAAAGATGCACTTTTATGCAACTGGGCTATAAGTGCATCGGAAAAGTGTGATATTTGGTAAGGGACCCAAAATGGGACTTTAAATAAATCCTGAAAGTTTCCCTTTATGTCATTCACCCCTTACAACCTGCTCAGTCTATCAAGATGTTTTTATGGGTGACTGACTTGGACTTTTGCCTCTTTGCCATTTCATACATTTAAAGTTTTTAACTCTCTAAAAGTAGCTCGTCTTTCGCCGCAGGAAATTTTGTACCCACTGAATATTAGCTGGTTGATGGAAAACGTTTAAAACTGGAAATAATTTCCCAAATTTGCAGGAAAGTTTTTATGCTTGTGGTGAGTTTAGATTTTTCTGAAATTGAGTTGAAGGTTAAATGGAAACATTTACTGAGTAAATTCAGACGTATATTTTTCTGCTTTTATCAGCCATTTGCATCGTCGCCGTCTGACATTAACACACTTTCTGTATCCTGGTTGGTTCCAAACATGGTGGATGGAAAAACAACTAATTCACATTTTATCTTTTGTGAAATTTCAAGTTTGCTCAGAATTTGCACCATGATTGGCTGAAACAGTTAATGATTTTTACCATCTTGGTGACTTTTCATACTTTGATCAACTGGAAGAATTTAAATATGAATTTTAAAAACAACTCCTTTGGGTACGAAGGATCAATGAGACACTTGTTCAGTTTCCACCTGTTTATATTTAATTCTAAATGATTTATGAATTAGATTTGATTTCATTTCTACTAATTTGAGAAAGAAAACGAGCCACGTTGGAAGCAGCTGGATTATGTATCTTAATACAAAAAGGAGCAAACGGCCAATAACTGGGGAATAATCACCCCATTAAGGCTCATTTTTACCCGTTACGGTGAGGTTTTCATAGCTGTTTTGATCATCTACAGTTCAAAATAAATTTCTATATTTTACTCAAAATGCAGAATGATTTGGCGAGTTCCAATATAAATTTCTTATCAATTTATTTAGAGTAAAAAAAGTAACAATATGTGAAGGAATATTTTAAATCGGGTAAATCTTTCCCTCCTCCTGGGTGTTTGGTATTTTCTGCTGTAAGGAGATGTAGTTTTATGACTGATTGATCCCATCAACCGCAGTGGATTACTAGCTGTGATTTGATCAGAGGTCATAAAATGTCAGTTTTTAGATCAGATCCACAATCAATAGAAACAGAACAATCCAAAGTTTTGGGAACATGATGTGCAACTAAGTTGTGCTTTTTTACAATTTTGTCACAGTTTGTCTCCCTTATTCTTGAAACACAGGCAGTAAATTGGCTCAGAGTTTTGCTGAATGATTCAGAACTCAGATATTTTCTTTCAAGCGTCATTGAGTCGAATCTTGGACCTCAGTTTAACCGCTTCTGCGTCCAATTCGTCACTGTTTTTTCACTCTGAAAGGGAAAATCTTTGCTGTCTCATCTGGTTCAAGTAAAATGGAGGTAATGGGGATAAACTGGGGGCCACATCGTTCACAATTACCGCTTGATTAAAAAGCAAAGTCCTGATCATTCTGACAGCTTGGGTCCGTGAGTGAAAGTTTTCTGGAAGTGGAGAGTTTGTCAGTGCGGCTTTGGAGCGACGCCTGAAGCTGGAAGTGCGCAGGCCTTCTCGCTGGGACGATATTTCCTGATGCTTAATGGCTGCTGACTTGTAGCTTTCTGTGTTTCTTGGAGGGAATCAGGAAAAGCTGATGTGGGAGTGCATGAGTTTCCCAATGAATCAGGGTGACAAAGCTCTGGACGACCCAAACAGACCAGAACCTCTCGGATGAAGCGTCTTTTAGTTCCCAGACTGTGTAGCTCCTCAGGTATGAACCTTTTGTTGTGAATCTGATTTATCAGCAGTTTGTTCCCTGAACTTGGCCGGGCGGTCCGGACCTTCGTGTGGATCCGCGGCCCGTTGGAAGCCAAATGTGTTTCCTCATGTTGGGTTTCTGCTCACTTTGTGCTCTGGGACCCATGAAATATTCAAAACGCTGTTTGTGATCTCGATAGAGCTTTGAGAAACCTTCACACGCAACCAGGAGAAATCCAGGTCACGGCTTTAACACCGGGGTCGACGTTCCTCTTTCTTTTTTTAAATTTGCTCCTTCGTTTAAACAAATCCCCTCCTGGACAGAATCACTTTAATAAAATTTATTTTGGACAGCTTAAACTTAACGGGTCATTAATCGTAATCCCTGACTCGGAACATCTCCGTCTTCTCCCTTTGCCTTCGGCGTCGTGCGGCGCAGCGCGGCAGCCATTTTCCAAGTTGGACTCCATCTTGTTTGAGGGAATAAAAGTAGGTTCAGAATCTCAGGACGTCAGACGAACGTTTCCTAATCTCTCCTGATCCGACGAAGGAGGAAAACCTGCAGCCGTTTTAGTCCTTTGTGTCGTTTCGGAGTCGTTAAAGTCAAATTGAGTCAAAGCGAAAATCTTTAACGTTTTTATTTTAGGAATTTACAAGTAAAAAAAACATTTTAACGACTTAAACGTTTCTCAACTTGAGAAAATATTTTTGTTTTTCGTAGAAAAGATTTCTCTGTTTCTGTTGACAGTTTGGATTAAAATTTAATATTTTTGCAACAATAATAAAAAACTGACGATGAAATACTGAAGTAAACTTTAACTTTCATTAATTTTATCTTTACTGTTTGATCAACGTTTTCAGTTCTCGTTTCTAAAATTTATTTAAATATTTAGATGTAAATTAGAATTTTTTGTATGAACTTTTATCTTTTATTTGTGGCTAAAAATCACACAGGTTTATTACTCTGTGACATTTTAATATAAATCTCAGGTCTGAAAGTGGTGAAATTTAGATTTTAATAAAAAAAAAACCTTCAAGTAACAATATTTAGTTTCCTAATTCTGATTAAAGTCGACCTTTTTTAAACCAAGGTCCAGGTAATAAAAGTTTTATTTATTTTGAGCGTCATCTTTTCATCAGTGCTCATCTCTGAGGTTATTAAGGATTATTTTAGTGAATATTTGCTAGAATTTATTTCTGTTTAATTGGATATTTTGTTTCTGAACATTCAGTTTGTAGATGAAAATAATAATTTCTACAAAAACTTTGTTTTGGATAAAGTTCAATGTCAAATTTCTATGAACATAATGAATAAAATTCATGGCTAATAGAAGAAAATTAATGTTTGGTAAACTTATTATATAAATGTATAAAGAATAAACTGCTCTGGAGCCACTAAAATAATGAACGTTATTAATTATTTATTTGTCAATACACAGCAGACATTAATCAATCATTAATCATTAATGTAAATATTTGCTGCAGCAGTTAAATCCAGTTTATGAATAAAAGCAAATTAAAAGTCAGTTTTCACAAACATGTAAATAAATATTCCCCAGTTGTTCAAATTTTAGTTTTTTGTAATTGTGAAAACAGTAACTTTTATACAAACTGAAATTATGTTATTAAATCTCAAAATAACAAATAAAAACATTGAAGTTTGGGATCCGGAGAGTTTTTATCGATTTTTATCGAATTTGGACATTTTTGACTGAATTTTGCTTCAATTTTAAAATTTATGGGGATTTTATTATTTCCGGCTTTTTCATTTGTCTTAAATTGAACAATTCAAACAATTATTATGTTAAGTTGATATGTTTACAAATTTGAAGAAATTTCAGTAGCAAAATTTGGCAAAACCTAAAAAGGTTAAAGGTTAAAGGTCACTGAAGTGCTGAGTGTGGAAACGTTTCTCAGCATCATAATGACTCTGGTTGAATGTTGGAACAATGTTTCCATTTGTTTCAAAACCGTTTCATTTGTCTAAAGCTCTAAAGTTTATTATCAAATAACTAAATTATAAAGTTATTTAGCTACTAAGTCAAATGTAAAATTATGCTAAGTTGTTAAATTTAAGCAGGTTTTTTGCATTACATGAATAAACACATTTATACAAAAAGTTTTGGTCCAACTGGTTGGTTCTGCTTAATCAGTTAAGTTTATTTGTATGAACCATTTCAGAAACAAGGCAGTTCAAAGTGTTTCACATCATAAAACCCTCAGACAAACAACGACTGAGAAACAAACGTTACGTCGTCATACATTTACTGGCTAAGTGACAAATTTCTGTGTTGTGTAAATTTGAACGATACATTAGGAGCAAAAAGAAATGCTGAGTTTGCTTTTGTCTGAATTTGAATGTAGAGACTCGTATTCGTGTTTATAACACCAGTTTTCCAAACTTTTGTCACCAGATTGAAAGTCCAAAATCAGCATTTTTACCAAAACCACGGTTAGTTTGACATTTGCCTTCATTTTTTACATCTATTCAACCTTTTGGGCCAATTATTTGCCATTTTCCTGGTTGGTTTTGGTTCATTTCCAGCAATAAAAATGATACATTTCTTTTCCAACCTTTGTTGCGAGACGCCCAGCTGAGAAGCTGCTGGAACGACTTAATGCTGCAAAAACACAAAATCTACCAAGTATTTCTGGTCTAGTGCAAGTTTCTCTTTACACTTGAAATAAGACAACTTGACTTAAAAGTAACTTTTCATGAAGCTATAAGAGCTTGTTTTAAATCAATATTTTATTTAACTTTGATAAAATGTTATAATAATCTGCCAATGGAACCAGAACGTCTCTGTCAGTATTAAGGAACCAGCCTAAAACAAGCTCCTATGTCTTGTTTTAAGGTTATTTTGTGTTATTTTTAGAGTGCTGAGATATTTGCCCAGGAAACCAGAAATACTCGGTAAGATTTTGTTTTTGCAGTGATGCTATGATAACGATAATGTAGTAAATTTTACATTTAAGATATAAACTGGACGTGGAAATCCTACAATGAAACAATTAGTGTCCATTTCAGCTGCATGGCCAAACTTGCACCATTTTTCAGGGGCCACACGAACCCATTTCAAGGGCCACATACGGCCCCTGCACCGCGTTTTGAACAGCGCTGTGCTACAGGAAAGCTCCTGTGTTTGGTTTTATTCCCAGTGTTCCCAGTTCCAGCCTCTCCTGACCTACTAACACATTGCTGGTGCTGCTGGTATTAGCATTAGCATTAGCCTCGCGCCGCCGATCCCCCTCCTCCTTTCATGTCTTGGCTCCATCAGGGCCCGGAGTTATTCTAGTGCATAATTGATGGAGGAGTTAGAATAGCAGAAGTAATGCGATGAGAGGGTGCAGCCAGGCGGAGCGGGGGATCGCGTGCGGCGGGCTGCAAACATTGCAGGGGACGAGAGGAGGGCATCTGGCGTAACAGGTCGCCGACTCGTCAGCCATCTTGGCCAATCACGACCCTGCTCTCCTCGACCAATCATGCGTCTCCACAGGAGCAGAGTACTACATCCTCACTGCTCCTTTATTCTGGTGGTTTTAAGTTCCAGATTGTCTCACCAGGCTTTGTTTTGCTCTCTTTAGCTCGGTTTTGGGTTTTCAGAGCCAACATGGTGGATATCACACCTAGACGAGCCGCTACAAAGAGAAGCTAACGGCCCAACAAGCCGCTTTGTCTCGCCAAACAAAAGAGCCGAGGTCAGATAACCTGCCTTCGTGGCTTCAGAGACACCGAGCGGCTCGGCAGGGAGCAGATCAGAGGAAAAACTGATTTCACAACAAAGAAACATTTAAAACAAACAAGTTTTTATGCTTTAGAAAGTTAGAAACTCAGTCATGAGGCTGTAATTTCCACCGTTTGGCTCATTTAACTGAAAACAGATTTTTTTTTTTTTTACATTTAAAGGATCAAATGGGCGAAACCTTGGTGGTGCTCAAACATTTTTAATTTAAAGTTTTTCTTATAAATTATCACACTATTTTATTATTTCTTGTTTAGCTTTAAAGTATTTAATTAAAAAAATAATATTAATAGGAAATCTTTTTTATTTTCTTTGTCACATTTTGGAATGATTTGACGTTTCACTAACTTTTTTTCATATAATTTTATTATTCTGCTATCATGTCCAAAATAAAGTGAAATTAATTTTAAAATATTTTTATTATTTTCAAATGACTTATTTTTATTTTTGAAACAGTTTAATATTTTTACTATTTTTTAAAATAAACTTCAGTCACATATTTTCAGTGATTTTATTTCTCTTTTTAATTTTCAAACATTTTATTATTGTATTTATTGCTGAATTGTTTCATCTTAATTCCAAAGAAAATGCTAAAAAAGTTTATTTTACCAATAAAACCAAGGGGATTATTTCTTCTAGCTAAAAGTTTGTTGAGGAGAATCAATTAGAAACTTGTTGCCTTTATTTTCATCGGTTCGTTTCCTTCCCCTCCCGGTTCGTCTCTAATGAGGATTTGTTGCAGGCAGAGAAAGTTTCGAGCTGCTTGGCTCTCCGTAGTGAAAACGGTGAGTTTCGTGGAGCTTCGTCTCGCAGACGGTAGCTGAAGTCGCCTGGAAATCTCGGATCTGTCCAAGCGGAGCACTTAGACCCGGAGCGAGCCTATTAAGATCATAAAATGCAGCTCATAAAGATGTTTTATTTGTTTCCTGAGTGTGCCGGCTGCTTAGGTTTCCATCAGAAACCTTTATGGCTCGCTGCTCATATTTCTGTCTCTGGACGGAGGTGAACATTAAGTTTTAGTGGACTTCAGTAAGTAGCTAAGTCTGGTCACAGAAAGTTCACTGATCACTTTTTCTTCCTGAATGGACTCATAACTGCAGAGTGATGCTTGTTAAATGACTGTTGGTCACATTATGATGTTTTTTAATGGTTGGTGGAATAAAATGACTTTAAAAACCAGACAGATCAATAAACAACAACCAACGTCAGAAACGCACAGAAAACCTGTTACAACATATTTTAAAAGATTTCTGGAACATTATAGATATCTGCACATAAATTCTGTTTCACTTTTAAAATGGAATTTTCTGAAAAAATAATTTAAAATAAGTTACATGTAATACATAACATACAAATATAGTTTTCATCTGGATTTTTCATTTAAAATGTTCGATACAGAAAATAAACGTTAATTAGAAGGTAATGCAAGAAAACAGTAAAATATTAGAATAACTAAATGATCAATCAAGTTAATAAATAAGTAAAAAATATGGATATAGGATGAACTAAGAAATATAACACTAGTGATCAATTTTTCACTCTGGCGTAATTTGTAAAGGTATTTTTTACTGACGTTGAGGCGTTGACGTCTTGGACTTTAACTTTACACGATAAATCAAATTAACAAATAAGCAAATATGTAATAAAGCTTAAAAAACAAACTAAGAAAAATACTTGAAAACTATATTTCACGATGGCGTAATTTATAAATATCTTATATGTTTTTTAATCGATGATGAAGCTTCTAGGTCTAAAACTTTAAACGGTAATTTAAGTTAATAAGTAAAAATGTAATTTGGTAACTAGCGAAAACAAAGAAAATATATAAATAAAACTAGCGAACTATTTTTACTGCCGTCATTTGTAAATATTTTATATTTTAAATTGTTGAGACATTAACTTCTTCTGCTAAAAACTAAATTTATTATTTTTATCGCATTTTCTGTTTGCTTTGATTGTAAAAAAAACTTAAAGATTAAAGTAATAAATAATAAAAATAGTAGATTTGATTTAAAATGCCCTTTATATGTGGATATCTCACGGGTTGAAGATTATAATTATGGTTCTTTATTTTTTAAATACAGATATTTAATATTTAACGTAACATTGAAAAGATAACCGAAGTAAATGAAATGAATTTAGTCTATTGAGAAAATATTAAACATAAATGGAGCAGAATCGCTGAAAAAGAGATTCTGATTATTTTACGTTTTCATTCAAACGTCATTAGACATGAACTTGTGCAGCTGTTGACCCACATATGAAGTAAATGTTTTCGTTTTTGCTGTAATATCTCCTCCTCCTGTCGCTGCTCCTCAGTTTCACGTCTCGACGCGTCGCTGAAGATCTGATTGAAGAGAGAAACGCATCAGGCTGGAGATGCTCCTGTGGTCACATGGTCTCCTTCCTGTCGAGCTCCAGACACGCGATGCTCAGGGGGGTTGGAGGAGCCGCGTCACCGCCGTACGGAGGCCGGCCCGCTCCAAACTTTGCCCAGCAACCGAGCCGTTCGCTCACGGTTGACACACTTTTTACTCTGCGCAAATTTTCACCTCAAATTTGTTTAAAACTTTCAAATCTTCTTAATCATGACACAAAGTCATCCAAAAAATTAGTTTGCTACCAGAAAAATGCCAATTCAATCCACCGTTTTTTAAAAATAAACAGGTTGAGATCCAACCAATCAGGGCGATTCGTAGTCGTTTGGTAGCCAATGAGGCGCGAAGCAGCTGAGCCCTGATTGGCCCCTGGGAGCCCGGATAACCAAACCTGCACCAGAAACGCCAGCGAGGAGATAATGATGGCCTGAAGGAAGCCAGGCTGGTTTAATGCGACGTGATTAGCCGTTGCCGTGGCAGCAGCGTGTTGCCGTGGCAGCAGCGTGTTGACGCGTTCGGTCACTATGAGCTCCGACGAGGACGGGAAAATCAGCTTCCTGTCAGTTTACTGCTAGATATCTGCCATGAATATTAAATATCTGCACACATGAAAACACCTGGACAGAAACTAAAGAGTTAAATACGATTTTATTCAGATTTTTAGTGTCGATGGAGAAAAACGAATTCTGCAGCTTTAAGTCAATATGGAAACACGTTCAGTCTGCAAATCATGGGAAGACCTAGTATTGTAAAAATTTAACTTTTTTAAAAAAATTCACAAATAAAAAAACTATTAAAATGATGTAATATTTTTAGTTTTATGAATTACTAGAATTTTTGATACATTTTTAAAGTTTGTTTATTAAATATAGCATAGCATTGTTTGAATTTTTAAAACTTTTCAGCTGTAATCTTGTTGCTAAAAAATTCCAGTTAAACTCGATAATATTTGTGAAATTAAACATTTTTTTCGGTAAAGTTGTAGCGTTTGCAGAAACCGTGTAAAATATATGTCCAATCATCTCCTAAAGCCTTAAATATCAGTTTTGATGCAGAACTTCTAAAACTGGAGCTTTTTATCGTGTTTAATATTTAATGAAATAAATGAGAAAGTTTCAGCTTTATGTCAGATGTATGGTGTATTAATAGAAGTAAACAAGAAAGTTGCATGAAAGTTAAATAAATTGGTGTAAATTCTGCAAAAATTCTGCTGAAATTTTAAAACGTAATCTATCTTTTCAATTGTTCAGTCAAAATCCAAAAATAGTTGCTTTAGTCATTTCTACAATGCCAATAAAGATAATTAACTGAATATTTAGATTTTTTCTAAAGTGGATCATTGTGATGTAATCTGCAATATATTTTTGAATTCAGTTGATTTTTTAAAATTATTTTAAAAAGTACAAAATATTTTCCCGCTAGAGGTTTAGTTCTTTGGTAATGGTGTCAGTTTGAAGCTATATGGTTTTTAGTTATATATTTTTTATTGATCTTGTAGTTTGCAGTTATATATCTTTTGTTTCATAAAATGTTCAAATGAAAATTTTTGAAATTATATCTTTTGTCCATCAAAACATTTTTCTAATGTTAAAACTTTCTAATAAAAGTTTTGTGGAAAAAATGAGTATTTTATCCTAAAGGAATGAATTTAATGTAAAATCTTAAAATTTAACATGGAAATTAAAGTTTCCGAAATGATTAAATGAACTTTTTACTGCTGCATTCTGAACTTCCTCGTCCCTCCTGACCCGGATCGCCCGGCGTTCGTCCTGTTCGCTCTTCTGATCCGAAGTTTGACCCAGTTTTTCTCCTCCTCGCTGTAAAGTCTCGGCTGCGTCGGTTTAATTTGCTGCCGGTTCTGCGGCTGCAGGCGCGTTTAATCCGCCTGGAGAAGCGAGTCTGCAGACTTTGGGGAGACGGTGGGATCTCGCTCAGAGGCCACGCATGCCTGCACACACATGCAGACTCGTGAGCAGGGTGTCTGTCGCATGTTTATCCTGTAAGTCAGCTGTTTGATCATAATTTGTGATTAATCAGCCGTGAGAGCTTTTGAATTAAGTGCAGCTTTTCATGTCAGGGGAGCTGCAGCCTAATCCGTCTGGCCTTTCTTCAAGCGCTTCGTGACACAGAGCGACGCGACTGAGCTGCTGGTTTCTGTGGCCTCACTGGAGTCACAGGTGTTTCTGCGGAGCGTCTGGCTGATTTTTCTGTTTCTAAAAGTCGAGAAGGAGAAAAAAATGATGCAAAAAATCCAGATAAATTACAGAAGTGCAGCTTTCAGTTTGTCTCCTGACACGTAGGAAGCATCAAACCCATGGAGGAAGGCGCTTTGGTCAGGGAGAGCAACGTTTGACGTTGTGGCTCACGCAAGGGAAACACGGTGTTGGCAGCATCATGCTGTGGGGGCCGAGGCCCCGATGGAGCTGTAGGCTGTAAATGTCTTCAGACCAGAATGGAGGTTCAACTTCCAGCAGGACGATGATCATCAAATTACAGCCAGAGACGCAATAAAATGGTTTACATTAAAATATATTAGAATGGCCTAGTCAAAGTCCAGTCCTAAAATGTGATAAAATGAGAAAATGTGTTGGCCTATCACATTATATTACATTAAATCACATAAAACACATTGAAGTTTGTGGTTTTAATGACAAAAACAAAGTAAAACACTAAAACTATCAGGATTGTTTCTTTTAGCTCTTTAGCGTTAGCAGGACTGCAGATGCTAATTAGCTTTTGCTGTAATCTGATGCGGCGCCTCGAATGGTGACATTTGTTTCAGTTTGTCCCTTTTAAATAAAGTTAATATCATATATAATGTTTATAATTAGCACTTTACGGTTAGCGCAGCTAACGTTTTAGCTAGTGATTAAAGTTTTTATACGTCTGTAACCAGATTGTTGCTGATTTCTTTCTTATCGAACAGATTTGTTTGTTTTTTACTCAAATAAATGTAACTTCTTCCAGGAAACTCTGTCACTCTTGATTTTTCTCTCTTGAGTTGAACATTTTCTTTGTTTCTGTCTCAGAAGCTCAGCTTGTTCAGCTCGGTTCTGACTGAAACGATTCCTCCTCCTCCTCATCATGCGAGTCCAGCTGGCGTTGAAACGCGTCGGAGCCACTCAGCATGGCGTGTCCTGGGCTCACCGGTTCCTCCCCACAAACTGCCCCCCTTTTGTTGTGGCTGCAGAATGGATTCGACGCGTGTGAAACCGAACGTGATACCAGGGGCCCGGGGGCCCATTATTCGCCCGTGTTCTCACGGGGCGAGTGAAAAATCGGCCCTTTGTGTCGGGGAAGAAAGAGCCTTCCTCTGACCTCATGGTTGCGCGGCGTAATGTCAAAAGGCCCAGCGGTTTGTGCGGCGAGGCCACACCCACTGCGTTGAAGCGCCGCTCATTCCTGCGGAGGAGGAAAAAAAGCCTCCTTGTAAACAAATGTTTGGATCCCACATGGTGTACCACCACTAATTGGACCTTGGCTGCCTCAAACCGGCGTTTCTGCGAATCCAGAAAGTGCATTTTCAGTTTGCTGTCCCCTCTGAACCAAACTGCTGCTTTCCAATTAGGCGAGCGCGTTTTGGCATCCGCAGGTTTCACATATGAAGCATCGGATGAGAAGCTGCTGAGGCAAAGGTGGTTCAGCCTGGAAACGTTTCATCAGCAGAGCGAAAAACAGACATGATCATATGAGAATAAAGTCAATAATATGGAAATAACAGTGATAATAACAGAATAAAGTTGTAATAATGACAATGAATCATCATACGACCAGAATAAAGTGATATCAACCAGAATAATCATAATAAAGCAAGAATAAAGTCATGATAGTACAAGAATAAAGTGATTTTACCGTGTTATCTATTATAAAAATTAAAACATGCTGAAAATATCTCTGTAAAATCTTTTGTTTTGGTGTTTATGAATATTTATGAATCTATTAATCAGCTGTTTGACCTGCTTGTTTCCACACAATCAGTTTAGCTCAGCTGTCAGCTAATCACACTGCATGATGATCGTAGCGGCTAAATGTCTGCAAAGTGACGACAGCAAAAGTTGGGAGAAAACATCAGAATCAGTCACTTTTTCAACAACAAATTCATTTTTTTGAAAACTGATATGTTCTGTTGAGTATCGTTACTGAATCGATGTTTAGATAACCACCTTTCTGATTTATCTACTTTAAAACTGATCAAAGTATGAAAATACTAAAACTACTACTATATCAAATGAAAACTAAACTGAAACTAAAACTAATAAAAACTAAGAGTCGCACTGTAAAAACTAATTAAAGTAGAGACACCTGCTGGGCGAGGAGCCCATTGTAGCTGCTATCAGTTCAAATTAGAGAAAAGAAACTTAAAAGTAACTTTTCAGCAAAATAAAGTAAATAATTACTTAATCTTGCTGAAACGTGCTTGTCCATTGACAGATTATTTCACTTATAATCAGACGTTTTTCCATGTTATGTGAAATAATCTGCAGGTAGATTTAACACGTTTCCATCTGGATCGATTAATTATTTACAAGCTCCTGTTTCTTGCTGAGAAGTTGCTCATAAGTTAGTTTTGTCTTTTTTTAAGTGCACTGAGACGTTTGCACTAGAGGCCAGGATATCTGGAGGTTTCGTGTCGGGTTGGATCTGGACCCGGCGGTGGTCCTCCGTCCAGCTAACCTCCTCCGCGCCGGTTAGCGCCTCCTTGTTAGCCAGGAATGTGGAAGCGCCCCATTTCTGCTCAACTTCATGGGAAAAGCGTCGCTCCATCGTGGAGGAAGAAGCGATAATGGATTAAGTGTCTGCTGTTTCCCACCGGGGATCGAACCTCGCCCCGCCTCCATCTGCAGAGCGGCTAATGGCCACAGCTAGCATAGCGCAGCTTTAGGCCCTCGTCCTCCGCCATGAACTTGGCTTTCTTTGCCCCATTCATGTCAGCAGGCCCTGGCGCTCTGGTTGGGCTTTTTAAGTGTGTTCGCTTTGGACGGCGATGAAAGGACGGAGGGAACATGGGATCTTAAATCACTTAATGAGGGGAGACAGGCAGCGCTTTTGTCCGGCTTGTTCTGGGGCTGCGTCCAGCCAGCGGCCTGTAACGGGCTCTGACACCTCGCTTCGCTGCGTACCCACAGTGTGTGTGTGTGTGTGTGTGTTGGTGCTACGCCAGCATTGCTTCAGTCTGCTTGGCCTCTGCGTCCATTTTTTACTCCTCATCTCATGGTTTACCCTCGGTTCCTGCCTGCTGGTCTGCTCAGCTCTGTGGATCTGGGGAGCAGGAAGCGTTTTCCTGCAGGCGGCGAGGGCGGAGCCCCGCGGTCGGGGAAGTGTCGTCGGACGGCGGCTGAATCCCTGCGGCGGTTTTGGCCTCGGCCGTCAGTTTGCATGTGCTGATGGAGAAGGAAGGGAAAACCCAGAGCAGGAAATAAACAAGAGGCAAAGATATAAAGAGTTTTACTTCATATTTTAGCTTTATTTAGTCTAATTCAGTGAGTTTTCATTAGTTTTTAGAGTGTTTGATAATAACTAATAAAAACTAGCAGAGTGGAGAGCCCATAACTTGTAAGAATAAATATTAGTTTATCATCTGCATATAATATAACATGGAATAATTTGGTGGTAGAAACAAGATGTGGGTAAAGTTCACAACAATTTTACTCCATAACAGCAGCAACACTAATACATGTTTCTTAGTAAAACGTATTTGGTAAAAAGTTACTGAAGTACTGAGTTACTGATCAAATTATCAATCATTTAATATTTAAAATTACATCATTAGATGATCAAAATGTAAAGTTAAGTGGGAATTTTGGTATTTTAAGGACCAAAACAACAATAATTCATATAAGGAACAAAAAAACAAAATCAGGCAAAAGAAAATGATTTTTTCCATAAAAAACTTTAACAGAAACTGCTGGTCTGTCTGGTGAATTTTGCTTAAAACATGTTTGTTCTTCATTCAGTTGGTAGAAAAGTGGAGATACTTCATGGTAAAATTACTCAAGTAAAAGTAAAAAGTACATTTTCTCAAAAAAGTTGGTCACCGAGCCGCCATCTTGGTAGGCAAACGCAGCACAAAGCAAAGCTGGAGCTGAGAGGCTTTGAGACCAAAATGAAAGAACGTCGACTTTCCTGACTGATAGATGAATATAAATCAATTATTAACTGATATATTAACATCATGATGACTCTGACCATCAAAGAGGTCAAAAACAAAATAATATCTGATTTTCTTTCTTAACCATTAAATATTGTTGATTTATTTGATTTGTTTATGTTTATAAATCTGGTTTAAGTCCAGCTGATAAATCCTGCTCATATTTATAAATTCATCTGGTGTTTGTAAATCCATTTGTTTATAAATTCAGCTCATGTCTATAAATTCAGCTTGTGTTTGTGAATTTGGTGTTTATAAATCCAGTCTATATTCATAAATCCAGTTGTGTTTGTGGATCTGATGATGTTTATGAATCCTGCTGGTTTTAATAAATTCAGTAGTGTTTATAAATCCTGCCAGTTTTTATAAATTTAGCTCGTTTATAAATCTCGGTAGTGTTTATAAATTCTCGCAGTGTTTATAAGATTTGTTTTTGGAACGATTTTTATAAATCAGACTGAAATATTTGGTCAAATCTCCGACTGTTTTCCTCTGTAAATTGGTCATCAAGCACAAAATAAGGTTGTTTAGATCATCTTCCAATTCCTTCATACATTTTTCTTTTATTTGTGTTTTTTTTAGTAATTTGATGTGTTGCAGTTTCTCTTCCATCTCGAGGATTTGTACAAACAGCCACTTATGGAAAATTCCCCCTGTGACGTTTTTGGTCAAACGTCAGTGGAAATGTGGTTTCTGATACGTTTTCTTGGAAATAAAATGAAAAGGGGAAAAGCTGGAATAAATTGATGTGGTTCTTTTAGAAGTTTCTGCGTCGTGTTCATCATTTCACGACGTCTTTTTGGACCGACTTCGTTTTATAAATGGACCTGCTGATCAGGAATCCAGTCATTTTTTAAATAATTTGTGGAAGACGTGAAAGTTTTTCTCCTCCTTTCATCCTGGTAAAGTGATATTTTTATGGTTTAATTGAAAATGTGCTGTTTGATACGGTTTGAAGTGATGAAAGAGGAAAACTATTAATGATTTCATGACGGCCAAAACAAATCGGAGGAGGTCAAAGGTTATCTGGGAGGAATTTGTTTCATTAGTCATGTTGTGACAGGAAAACCTTTTTGGACTCTTTATGTTGGATTTCTTTCAAATAGGAGTCCATCTTATGAAAACTGTCAAAACCAGAACAGACTTTGATTTACAAGTTAATATTTTACAATTTATCTGTATTATGGGTTTTTTTAAAATTAATTTTAGGTGATTAATCAGAACATAATAGTTTTTTCTTCTTTAATAGCATTTAGTTTTCAAAACTGGCCTTTTGTTTAAAATAAATAATAATCATTCATGTTTTCAGTCAGTATTACTCAGGAAGCTGCTTTTATCGCCAGAATAAACCTATATTTCTAATATTTTCTTGTTTTCTGTGAAAGCGTTGCTTGTGATCAGGATTTTCTGACTCTTCAGCTGCTCTCCTGTCCGTTTCCAGTCTTCCCATCACTCTGCCTCACGTCTCTCCAGTTTTCCTGACATCTCTTCCTGCGGTGAGCGTTAGCGCCTCCGTGGCTGTGTGGATTTGTCACTTTTTGCTGCTCGCTCTCTTTGATTTCCTCCTGCTTCCTACCACCAACTGTCTCGTTTCCCTCGTTCACACGGCTGCCTGCATGCTGGTGTAGCTACAGGACACCTTTTAGTGTTTCACCACTGCCTCGTTTGCCAACTTGGTTTTTTTTTGAGAACCAACCATCATTAGCACTCCAGCTTTTCAGGCGCTACTACTTAGCAGGCTGGGGATGAACTGCTCTCTCCTGCAGCTCATGTGCGGCTCACACATGTGTGAGTGATTGCGTGTTTCTAAAAACCCAGAGATTTATATGTTGTTCTCAATTTAGCCTGAGTGCAGCCGATTGTTGGCTGTCGGACCTCTCTGTTCCCCTCAGCTGGCTCCGGTCCGGCTCTTTTCACAGCCATACAAAACAAGAGGAATGCAGCAAAGTTCCCATGGTAAATCACATTCGCATTTACATACGCAATGCCTGGCCAGGAGGCTCCTAACATTATGGGACGGTTTGGGGTTTTGGCCCCCCAACATGGAAGTCCATTAAAAAACCATAATGGTTTTCTCTGATGTCGCTGTAGGTACCAGAGGATTTACAGCTAACAAGAAAACGCTTTCCAAATGTTTGTAATGCGAGAAATTAGTTCGAAACACTTATTTACATCAGCTAAATTAGGTAAAGTTAGCCAAACTAGCTAACTGTAGGAAGCAGTGCTCAGAAAACTTTAATATTTCACTTTAAAATCCAGTTAAGGATTATTTATGTTAGCTGAGTTTGGTAAAGTAGCTGGACATAGAAAGTAATGTTTAGAAAACTGTAAGATTTAACTTTGAATCCAGTTAAGAATGATTTATTTAGCTAAGTATGTAAAGTTAGCCAAACTAGCTAACAATAGGAAGCAATGTTAAGAAAACTTTAATATTTCACTTTAAAATCCAGTTAAGGATTATTTATGTTAGCTGAGTTTGGTAAAGTAGCTGGACATAGAAAGTAATGTTTAGAAAACTGTAAGATTTAACTTTGAATCCAGTTAAGAATGATTTATTTAGCTAAGTATGTAAAGTTAGCCAAACTAGCTAACAATAGGAAGCAATGTTAAGAAAACTTTCATATTTAACTTTAAAATCCAGTTAAGGATTAAATTGTTTGATGTCTTTTTAATATTCAGTTTCTGGTTGTTTTTGTGTTTTGATAAAACTAGACGCTGCTTTTATTAATGTAGTAAAAATGTAAAAACACAACTTTGAACTTGGCTACTAGAATAGTTTTAACAATAAAGTCAAATCTTTAAATGTATCTTAATTTAAATCTTTAAATAAGTGGTGGGACTGAATAAAATTTTAACTGAGTTAATTTCAGGGTCTGTAATTAATTAATCGCAGATTATTGAAAACTATTTATCGACAAAAAAGCTAAAATTAACCAGTTGGGTTAGAGACGTCGCTTGTGCGTCTGATTTAAAGGAGAACCAGAAACATGCGAATATAAAGGTTCCGCTGGGAACTTTAAAAAAAAGTAATTAATTGCACTAAAATCTGTATAATTATTTAATTGAAATGAACTGGACCAACTTTAAAACTCATATTTCTTTAGTAGAGGAACTTCCAGAAGCTTTAGTGTTTTTGGAAGAGAGTCAGATGGAGGAAATGCTGGATTTTCTGGATATTTGATATGATAAATAAATAAAATACCAACCAAACCACCTTGTGTCTAAGTGGCTGCAGGAGCAGAGCCTGCTCAAAGTTTTCCTGCTGCATTCCTCACAGCAGAAATCGGCCGAAACGTTTTAGAGAAAAGCTTTCTCCTTCGGGTCCCCTGACCTTTTTCCACCTGTTGGGCTCCAGACTCAACGGCATTTAGAGAGAATAGCTTCACGCTGCCAAGCCAACCCTGCAAAGTGCTGCATTGAATTTGCAAAGATAAATATGGACCCTGGTTTGTGCGTCCAGACATTGTGAAACCCCCCGCCGTCCGAATCGGGCCGCCAGGCCCATGAGAAACCCGCGACTTGAAAGGCGTCGTCTGCAAACCAAGGAAATTCTGCTGACACCTAATCAGAAAACGGAGCGCAGACGGGGTGGAAAACGGTCCGGCGCTCACAGCGATCGCCCCGGGTTATCTTGAAGGAGCGTGACCTTTGTGACACTGATAGGATTGGAGACAAAGGAGGCGCTTTCACCATCTTTCTTCTTTACAAGCTTTCCTTTTGGGTGTGCGATGCCGAGGGACCGGAGGTGACGGACGTCTCCCCGACTCGCCTTAATGGACTTTTTAAAAGTCCCTGAGATTAAACCGGTGGTAAAACTAACCGCAAACATAAAAAAGACAAAAACTCTGAGTCCTTCTGGCTCTGCTGTCCGGTTTGCAGCCCAACGCTGCAAAAACACAAAATCCTACCGAGGAATTTTACTCCAGTTTCTACTGCAAATATCTTAGAACAAAACAAACTTATAAGTAACTTTTCAGCAAGAAATACGAGCTTTTTTTTAAGTCAGTCATTCCTTAATATTGATAAAAAGTACTAGTTCTTGGCAGGTTATTTAACATATTCACTGGTAACTTATTTCCCAAGTTACCAGTGAAATAATCTGGAAAAAGAAACTATTAATTTTTCACCAACATTGAGAAATTATTGACTTAAACTCATATTTCCTGCTGAAAAGTTGCTTGTTAGTTTTCTCTCATTTCAATTGTAAGATTTTGTGTTTTTGCAGTGCAGAGGAGGGTAAAGTACCCAAACATTTACTCAACTCAGAGTACTACCTCAACATACTTTTACTCAAGTAAGAGTAAAACGTAGCCATCTAACAAATTACTATAAAAGGTACAACGTAGTAAAAATGTTCATAAAAGTAAAATTTTTCCCCAAAAAAGTGACTCATGTGAATGTAACTGGTTGGTTCTTATTTCCAGAGGTGAGCAGAGAAACGAAAACTGAACTCAAGTAAAAGTAAAAAGTATTTGGTAAAAAGTTACTCAAACACTGAGTAACTGATCAAATTATAAATCATTCAATATTTTAAAATTACATCATCAGATGGACCAAAATATGAAGGTAAGTGGAAATTTTGGTATTTTAAGGACAAAAATGACAATAATTCATATAAATAATAAAAAAATAACAAAATCAGGCAAATTATTTATTTTCCCAAATCAGTTTCCATCAATAAAAAACTTCAGAAACTTTAACAGAAACTTCAGGTGTGTTTCTGTGTTTTTGGTTAAAACATGTTTGTTTTTCATTCAGTGTTTAGAAAATCCAGAAATTTTCCTCAAGTAGGAGCAGAAATACTTCATAATAAAATTCCTCAAAGCAGAGCGTAGTAAAAATAATTTTTCTCTAAAAAGTTACTCCGGTAAACGTAACTAGTTTCTGCCCGGCTCTGTCGACACCCAGTAAAACGTCCCATAAAATGTGTTTCTCTTTACCTCCTGAAGCTGGTCAGAGCTGGAGGCCGACCAGTAAAACCAGCCTCTCCTCTTCTCTCACGTCTTGCTCTCTCCTCTGACAGAGTTTTCTCATGTCGAGCCAAACATGTGAGTCCGTTTTACCGCAGCGCTCAAACAGCTGATGAGCCAGAAAACACTCGGTGCAGACAACTGTTTATTTTATTTACTATCTACGGAGAGCGGCTGTTCCTGATGAGCTGTTTAAACCGGGAGACGAATCGGAGGCGAATTGATGGCCTGGGATATGGACTGGCTTTGATTTGGGAAATATGCTTAAAAAAATAAATGAGTGGAATTAGAAGGAAGAAACTGTTGAGTTTTACTCATTTAGAGGGTGGTTCTGTCAGGTTCTACACTGAAAAACACAAAATCTCAAGTATTTTTGGTTTCACTTCTAATGCAAATCTCTTAAATCAGACAAAACTAACTTTCAGGTGACTTCAGCAACATATAGGAGCAGCTTATGAGTCAATAACTTGTTAATATTTATGAAAAAAGTTCAGATTATTTTATTTATAAGATGAGAACATGCATTGTTATAAGTAAAATTGCCTGCCAGTGTAGCTTGTACTTTTTAAATGGTAAGGAATTATTTAATTATAGCTTTTTTGTAATGTTTGTGGTGTTAGTAGTCTTATGGGGATTTTAAATAAAAACAAATATATTCTTTTTCATTTCTACTCCTTCTAGGAACAGTCTAAGCACTTAAAAACCCACCCAGACAGATTTTGGCAATAACTTAATGCTTTTAGTGTCTGGAAAACAAGCCGTTTGAAAAACTTACAGAAAGTAAAGCCACAAATCACCGGGCTCTGCCCGTTACCTAGCAACCCCAGCAGAACTCCGGCCGTTACCTAGCAACCCAAGCTGAGCTCCAGCATTTCTGGTCAGCTGGTTTTACCTCTATATGTGCTGTTCAATGGCTGCTGGAAAAGAGAAGCGTTTTTTTGGTGAGTTGTCCTGAAACCACTTGCTACATTCTTGTTAGTTGCACAGGAGGCTCTACTAATGCTATTCAAAGAACTGTGGTTGTATAATTGTGCATCTGTTTACAGCCATTGTCAGATGTGAGTTTAAATGTTAAATTGGGAGGGGCGATTATTCAGATTTAAAGTGACAGGATGCCCTAATACAGCTACAATCTCATTATATAAGAATGATTTTTTTAACAAAAAATGTAATGAGCATGTTTTGTATAGGCCATACACGTATTCTAACCTGTTCAAAGAAACATAATAGATCATCTTTAATCAATCACGTTTATTTGTATAACATATTTCAGGCAGTTCAAAGTTCAAACATCATGGAAACTAAACGATTGTGAAAACCAGCAGCAGACGTTGTATTTGACAAGTGATTGTTAATACATCAGATTTGTTGGACGATGTTTCATTCGTCATGGTTCAGAAGCTGCTCTAAACGGTTTGGGTTTTTAGTTTTATTTAAAGGAACTCAGTGTTTCAGTTGTTTTTCAGTTTTCCGTCAGTTTGTTCCAGATTTGCGGTGCATAGAAGCTGAAAGTTGAATTCTTGAACTGAATCCTCTTGTATCCTCATTTCAACTCGTCATAAAATGTGTCACCGCTTTATTTAAGACGACCCAAAGTCTCGCCGGGCGTAGAATCACGACCTGATCTGACGCCAGCCGCCACTCGACTCGTCACGCTCTGGCAGCTTCAGGTGACGCTGCTCCAATCCGACTCTCCACGTGCGGCGATTAGCCGCGACTCGACTGCTGTTCACCTACGTCTGTGTAACGACCCGGCCGGGCGTTTATCACCGCCATCGGCCTCAGAGATAAGCGCAGATGGACTCCCACGCTCACAGATGTTTAGTGTCTCAGTGTGAACAGACGATGTTGATGGTTCTGTTCGCTGGTTTCTGTTTGATCACCCACTCAGGCCGAGATTAGCCACATAAGTGTCGTCTGATTGCTGAGATAGCACTTTCCCTCCTGCAACTTTTACAGGAGTTTTCCTTCTCCAGCTACGTCATGGCTGTAAATTTGTCATGTTTGATAGAAAACAGGTGAGCTGGATCTCCTGGAGGGGATCTGAAGCATGTTTGTGTTGATGTTTGGAGGATTATTGTGTCTCTCTGTTGAAATCAAGCTGGTTAAAAGTGCTTCTTCTCTCCAGCAACAACAAAAAATCCAAAGAATTTCTTCACAGCAAGCTCCCAGTGCTACATGTGGATAAGCAAAGACAGGCACACATTCCACTTTCCTCTTCATTCGCCTGTGCAAACCAGATGTGGAATAATACTCAGATCAGTTTGATGGGAGAAAACCTTAGTTTCACTGAGGTACGCAACATGCTAATGCTAACTGTGACGCCTTAAAACAGAAGAATCAGCGACAGAGAAGTTATCCAGCAGAAAGAAAAATTAAACAGGAATTTTATTGGTTGAATGTCATGAATGACGCATTATTCAAATTCAAAAATACTTTATTGATCCCAAAGAAAAAGGAAATAAATTAAAAAGGGGCCTGCTGATTTGGGTCGATTGGATCAGTGGATCTGATGCTGATAATTAGAAACGATGTTTAAAATATGGTCAGTATTTCAGCAGTATGCTAGTGACATGTGGGGTATCACTACACTGATCTGGCTTTACACAACTCAGTATGCTACTGTAGCTAATATATCAGAAATGTTAGCATGTGATTGAAACTCGCATGCTAACATTTTAAATTTTTAGCATATAACTTTACTCTGTTAGTATTATGACTTTATTCTTGAGTTATTACTTTTTTCTCCTAATATTACGACTTTATTCTGTAGTATTTTGACATTATTATCATACGGCTATTTTATCATAACAATGTGACTAAATCCTGTAATTTACCTTTTTTAAGCTAATCCTCAGTCGTAAGAAATGTAGTTTATGATAAAATTATTTTTCGTTCACTAAAAATCTGCCAGAAAAAATCTGTTCAACTTTTCCTTCCTTGATTCATCAGTTTTCAGAATAAATTGGATGTTTCACCGGAAACGACTCAGAGATCGGATGAGGTTGGATTTCCCTTCGATCGCCGTGACGACAGCAGGAAACATGGCGTCAACATCAGATCACACAGCTTTTTAAGTGGAAAAACCAACATGGAGGCTTTATTGGCTCGTCTTTCTCTGTTATTCCGTCGCCTTCGTGTCACGAGGGGTCGGACGGTCTTGACCCCGTGACCCCGGTGTTATTCAAAAGCTTTTGTGCGATGGCAGCCATTGTCCGGATGTCATCCTTCAAACAAAACGGCTGTTCACGGAGCGCCGGAACAAAACGCAGCATCCTCGGCTGTCAAGCGCCCCGACAACAACTCGTTTTGTTTTTACCGTCGGGGGTGGAGAACTTCTCACCCCGGATCAAACATGGCGGCAGTCCCGGTCCCGACGAGAGAGAGAGAGAGAGAGAGACAGAGAGAGAGAGAGAGAGAGAGACAGAGAGAGAGAGAGAGAGAGTGTGTGATTTGTTCATGAAAAGCCCGCTGTGGGCGAGCCAGCGTGGATAATTAGCGTGTACACAACTATGTCAGCCGGCCTGTGATCTCTCCGTGTTCGTCTGGCGTGTGGAGCGCCATTGTGAGCTGAGTGTGTGTGTGTGCGTGTGTGTGTGTGTGTGTGTGTGTGATATCACAGTTCCTGTTTGGTTGTGGTCTCGTCTTCATTTCAGCTCAGCGTCTTGATTTACGGCGGCGGCGGCTCCGCTAACAGCCGTTTACGTTAAGCTAGCTGGAGGTGAGGGAAAGTTTGGAGTTCAGTTTCCTCAAGTGTTGTGTCCTTTCCTTCCTTCCTTCCATTCCTCCTTTTCTTCCTTTCTGTCTTTTCTTCCTTCATTTTGTCCATTCTTTGCTTTTCAGTAACTTTACTGTGCTGCTTCCTCCCTCCTTCTTTTTTACCGCATATCGTCCTTCGTTGCTCTCTTCCTTCCTTCATTCCTTTCTTTGTTGCATCCTTTTTCCTTTCCTTTTGTCATCCTTCTTTCTTTTTTACTTATTTCTTCCTTTCTTCCTATTGTCTTTACCTTGTTCCATCCTGTTGTTTTAGTCCTTCTTTCTTTCCTTCTTTGTTTCATTTTTGCAGTTTTTCTGATTCCTGCGCTGTAGAAACTTCTTCCTTCCATTCAGAGTGAATTTCAGTATTTTATGTTTTCATAGGAGCATAAATGATGTGAAGTTTGTTACAGTAAAACTGAAAGAAAACTGGAAGTTGAAGTTAGGCCTCTGTCCTCCCAGTCTTTGTTTTCCGTCCATGTTTTGTTTTCTGTTTTTTTGTTTCCTCGTTCTTTCGGTTGATTAAAACCTGATTTCCAGGAAGCCGTTTCAGACGGAGATAACAGCGAGGCGCGTTATCTGTGTTTGAAGTCCAGAGCGAGTCCTGCGTTATCAGTGGAGGTGCGAGTGGGGGGTCGTGACCTTATCGCAGCTCCTCTTCCTCCCTCTTCCTCAGACAGTCAATAAAAACTCAGCGGCCGACCCAAACAAAGAGGATCAGAGGAAATCCTCCACAGCGGCTCGATGCGCCGCTCAGCGCCGCGCTTTGAACAGGCGGGACGCCCGGCAGCGCGCGGGAAGCCGATAACCGATGAAACGGGGCACGGCGGCGGGGCGGAGGCGCCATCGACCTGTGGGCGTCCGGTTTCTTCTTCTTTGATTTATGGAAACCCGTTAAAAACACAGAGTTGGCACACTTTGATTTCTCTAATCAGGATTCACATCTAATGGAGCCAAAATGTGTGAAAGAGACACAATCTGGAAGATCTGCAGGCGTTGACGGGGTTTGGTGTCTGACTTCCTTTCTTTTTTCTGTCTTACGTGAAAACTTCCTTTGTGAACAAGTTTTGTATCTCCTTAAAATGAGTTCCTCATTTTAACAAGTTTCAGGTTTAATTATAACCTTAAGTTTTCTCATTTCTCATTGGGCATCCCGTTATAACAAAAAACTTATTTTAACTAGTTTTGTATTCTGTTGTATTGTGAAAGTTTCTTATTTTAATGAGTTTCTCATCATCCCATTCCATCTGTGGCTACTTTTCACAGGATGCTACATCCATCTGGAAGCTAGCTATTGATCTGATTAATGATAGGTTAGTATTAATTACTGAGTGGCTTTTGCTGCCAAATGAGAACTTACTAGCGTTAGCCTTTCGACTAGCACACTGAGATTAGCGCTACGACAAAGTCTAAGAAATTTTTCACTATAACCATTAACAATATGATAAATTTGCACCAGTATCAGATTCTGTGTTTGAACAAAATAATATTTTAAACATTATTTTATTTGGACCCAAGTACAGATTTTTATTTTGTCTGTTTTTTATGTATAAATTAATCTAACAGAGAATCAGTGATTAACACGCTTAAGCAACAGATGGTTGGATTACGATTCAGATTTCGATTTAAGAACTAGAATTTCTTGTACTGCTGTTCAACAAAAACAAAAAACAAAACACCAAATAACAAAACAAGATCATTTTATCAGCATATCTAAATTTCCATGAGCTACTTTGCTCACCTTTGTGAAAATATTTGTATTTTTATTCTGTAATGTATTTTGCATTCCAGTCGGTTCCTGTTGAAGATACGTGAATTTCCTGCTGGGCGTCGGCCCCCTCATGGCCACCCCTTGGCTCTGCCCCTGTGGAAAACTCTAAACATAAAAATGACCCTGTGAATGATTATGTCTTTGTTCATTTGGCACACAAATGGTCATTTTCACTGCATAGCAAACCTCTGCTCTGTCAAAACAGCTTCCAGAGACAATGTGTGCCAAATTAAATTAAAACCATCAGCACTCAAGCTGCCAGAAGTGTCTTTTTTCCCCTTTGAATCGTTAACAAATCCGGACGAATTGGATCACATCATCACTCTGATGTGGGCCGTGTTGTCCGCCTACTTCCAGCTCATGTCTTTGGTATTCGTCTTGCTGCCATTATTTGGGGATTTTTGAGGTTTAGTTTACCAGCGGTGGAAGAAACGCGTTATTTTCGCCCCAACACTCCTCCGTAATTCATGCCCTGTGTTTAGCCGTGCGGTAACAGCCGTCATCTGTTTCAAAGTGTGTTGGGGAAGTCATTGAGTAACCCCTCAGCACATGTGACTCGTTAGCTAACACGGCTATTAGCTACGCTTAGTTTTTCCCTCTGCCTCCCTGGAGGGAGGCGAAAAGTAAAAATGGAGGTCACTTCCTGGCCGCCGGCAGTTTGAGTCGGTGACATTTCCATATCTGCTGGAGCAGGAGCGTCTCCAGGAGTCACTCGGTCCGGTCCGGTTGAGATTTACAGTGAGCCGACCGAAAGGCCGCCATGATGGGGGAAAGGTCCCTGGTTTACTGCTGAAGGATGGCTGCTGGTTGCCAGATTGGTCAGTTTCAAGCAAACACAACGTAAAACCTGCTGAAGTTCAGGAAAGCTCATGTTAACAGACCCACATAGAGAGAGAGAAGTTAATTTACACCAAAAACTCAAATTTTGGAGTTTGAAAAGTTGAAAATTTGCTAGAAAAAAGCTCAAATTTTGAGAATAACCAGAAAATGTTCTAGTTCAGAAAGGGAATGTTTCTAAGTGTAAAAAGTAGAAAAATATTTAGGGATTAATTTCAGAATTTACTTTTGGAAAATGCAAAGAAATTTCTGAGCTCCAGAAGTAAAGAATCTGTGAGAAAAATTTTGAGATTTTCTTAAAGTTTTGTAGAAAATAACTTGGATATTTCTGAGTTTCAAAGGTCAAATACTTTCCACTTTATAAACTCAGTAAAATTCCAAATGTTGAACATTTTTCTGACAAATTTTTGACTTTTGAAGCTCAGAAATGTTTTTTCTAGAAGATTTCTGAGGTAAATCTCAACATTTTTTAACTTTTTCTAGCAGACTTTTTAAATTTCATGGATTCTAGCAATCCATGAAATTATTCCTGGGATTATTCTAAAACATTTTTATCTTTTCAAACTCAGAAATAATTTTGTTTATATATTTAACATTTCTGAGATGAATCTCAAAATGTCCTATTTTTTCCAGCAATTTTTCTACTTTTCAAAGTGCCAAAAGTTTCTGAGTTTTTTGGTGGAAATTTACTCCTTTTTTCTACCTTCAGTGGCCCAATTAATTGTTTCAGTCCTAATTACTATCTTTCACTACATATATTCACATAATATGTATTATTGGCCACATTTATAGAGCTGTGATAATTCAAAACATTTTTGGTATTTTGACCAGAACCAGATCCAACTGGGACTGAAAACAGCTTTTGTTTTTGTGTCAATATGTCATTTTAAATCATAAAGTTTCTGTGGGATTTTTGTTTTATAATCTCACTGCATAGCTGCACTTAGTTAAACATTTACTAATCATTAACGATGTCAATGACATTTTATCAAACGTTTTCTGCTTTTCTGCCACACGATGACTATTTTCCTCTGAAACCTTTACAAAAACATTAATAAGGTCTCAGCTGTTTTTTCCAGCCCAAATGGGTGAAAACCTGCCCAACCTGGCAACCCGGGATGTGTGGCAGAGGTCAGGGTGAGACTCAGATTTATTTAGCCGCAGCTCATCCTCCATTTAGCTAATGGCCTGTTGTCGTAACGACCGACCGAGAGTTATGGCCGCTTTGTCTTTCTGCTGGTCCCAGTTGGAGAGCTGCAGGTCTGGAGCTATGCTGGGAATACTGGGAATACTGGGAATGCTGCTGGATGACCTGCTTTTCAGGAATAAATGATCTAAAAACCAAAAACCAAACAAAATGTGAGCAAAACCCAAATAAACACTCAGTTATATATTGGTAAATGTTTTATTGATTTAGATAAATCAGGGATGGAAAATTGGAATGAAAAAATGCCGTAAAATTACAACATTATTCTCATTATACTGTAATTTATCACAGTATAATGACTTTATTCTTGAAATATTGAATCTATTGTCGTCAACTTTCTCATATTATTACCAATTATTTGTTGTAATACGACTTTATTCTTTGTTTTTGTACGACTTCTCGTAAAGTGGTTTTATTCTCTGAATTTTTCAACTTTATTTTTATACAACTTTTCTCAATATTTTGACTTTTTTCATACAGCTTATAATTTTATGACTTTTTCTTACTCAGTCATATTTCAGACACATAAGATCATTTTCAGTTCCTCTTCTGTTGTTTTGTTGAAGTTTTTCCATAAACTTTTGATCAAATCCAGGAATCTCAGTAAATGTTGTCATCTAACGTTAAAACCATAAAGTCTGTAATCCTCCAGCAGATTCCCAGGAACCAGAGTAACCATCATTCTGTGGATCTGGTAGCAGACGGCAGCGGCTGCATCTCCACAGTTTATTTATTTGTGTGCGTTTGGCTCCGGCTGTTTGTTTAGGTAGAAAATCCCCGGCGGGGGAAGCGGAGTGTGTCAGGAGTTCCTCCTCGGTGTTTGTGGAGCGGATTATGAGGGATAAGAGAGCGACACTCAGACAGAGAGAGAGTCCAGGTTTCCTCCTCTTCCTCTTTGTTCTGCGCCGTCGTTTGGTGCTTTCATCCAGCGTGGCCGACCGTCCCGGCGCCGCCAGGCAGCGGCGGCGGCTCCTCGGGGAGCGCGGCGGTGCCAGCCCGGTGGTACCGGGACCACACACGCCTCTTCCGCCTCGTTAGCCGCGCTGCTCTGCGGCAGCTTCTGTAGCATTACTTGGATGCCGCCTGGCTTTCTGCAGACAGCTGCCTCAGCCTGCAGCTGCTCAGCAGCTACAGATACAGCTGACAGATCTGCACCTTTATTCTGAAATCACTTTATTCACAACACAAGTCTGGTTGAAATGTCTGGAGCCTCTGGTTTTATCAGCCAGACTTCATTGTTTCTTATTGAAGTGATTTTCTAAACGACGCATCAGGCTAACACAACCCAAATCTGACTTTTCATGGCAGTCTGAACGGAACAATTACAATCTTTTTACCTCCCAACTGATCTAATTTGTGTCAGATGTGTATCCAATAGTTTTCAGGTATTTTCACACCTGATAATCTGGTGAACTCGGTTCCTTTTGGGACAAAAGTTGCAACATTTCTTACATTTTCAGCTGCTGTGGTTCTGTTTCTCTTTACACTGTCAAACCAACCAAACTAAATGAAAAACCTGTTCCCCTCCTCGCCTGCGGAGGCGCTGCACCAAGAACCACTGAGAAAAACTACATGAAAACCTCAGAGTGCATCTTCCTTCTTTATGAAATGTAAATAAAAAGGTAGTGGTGTCAGATTTTAGTGGTTGTAGGATTCCTCTCTAGTCATTTCTCCTGCTATTGGGACTTATGCACTTGTTTTGGTTGGATTTACCCAGAATGCCCTGGGGTTAAGCAGGGCAGGCAAATGCGCCACATATTCTCCCAATTCCAATTTTTTTAGCCCCAAAACATCCAATTTGTGCCACTTCCTTTTGTGGAACTATCTGATTGTTTTCAAAGCATCTGCAGTCTGAACCGTCATGTCTCTTTTTATCCATGCAGCGCCCCCACAGGCCAGGAGGGGAACTGCTTTTCAAAGAGTTTGGTTCTTTTGACTCAGTGAAAGCTGAAAATCTAACAAATGTTGCAGCTTTGGTCGCCGTCGAACCGAATCTACTGGTGAGAAAACAACTTCAGTTCCTAAAGTCATTGTTAAGGTGAGGAACTGAAGGTATTTATTGTAAAACTACGACCGTTTGTCGACAAACAAACCCTGAAGGAAATGAGTGAAAACGTAAAACGTTTAAAACGTGGAAATGCTGCCCAGTCAAAGTTCATATAACACATTTATAACAACATCAGCTGATCAAAGTGCTTCACAGGTAGAGAAATGATGAAACAGGAAATAAAACTAAATGTTGCTGTAATTGACAGAAAACACCAGAACCCTTTCCTTTCTTCCCCGGTGTGGCGGCTCCGTCTCCAGTGGGTTTTGTGTTGGCCTCCCTGCCTGTGTGGTGAAGAAAGGCCCGCCGCACCTTTCTGCTCCTTATCTCGTCGTCCATCGGCCTATCGCTGGTCCTCCACAGCTCACCTCGAGCTGTCAGGCCCGAATCAGGCCCAGCAGACCAGGAACAAATGGGTTCTGTCTGGCACACACGAGGGACGGAGATACGCCTGTCATGGCGACGGCTTCGTGTTTATCTGAGGAATGAGGGCGAAAAGAGGCGAAGGCGGCGTTTCTGGGCGCTGACAGATTCCCTCTCTACGGCGACACCTTCTGCCGAGGATTAGCGCCTCGGCTGCCGCTTCGCCACCGACCGCAGAGCGTTTCTCTGCTGCCGCTTTAACATCTCTGATCCACAACGGAGGTCAAGTTTCAGCCCAGCACAAACTGTAAATCCGTGCTTCACTGCAGAAACACCAAATCTTACCAACTAGTTTTGGTCTCGTTTCTACTGCAAATAACTTATTACACCTGGACTACAGCAAAACTAACTAAATGGTAAATAATATAGGACCTTATTTTAAGTAAATAATTCATTTATATTGATGAAAAAGTTCTAGTTAAATTAGCAGTTTTATTACTAATTAGACATTTTTCCCATGTTATTAGAGAAATAGTCCAGAGAAACTCCACTATTTACTTAAAAAGCAGCATTATGTACCATTTTATTTAGTTTACTTCAGTTGTTATGAAAATGTTATATTTATTTCAAACAGACAAAAAGTAAAAACAACAAAAAGAAACAAGCTATTTTGGCCTTTGACATGCAATTTCACATAATTTGTTAGAAAAGAATCAGGTGGAAGATAAAGGATGTTCTGATTTCTGTTCCCTTTCTTAACCTACAAACATTTAAATCTACAGATAAACTCTGAAATCATCCCCACATTAAATGATACTTAAACTTCACATTCTCATCCTTAAATATCAAAATATTTACACGTTTTTAATATCAGATACAGCATTTTTGGTCTTTGAGACAAATGTGACTTGGAAGAAGTTTTACCTTGTAATGTAACGCCTTGAAATTGGGCCTCTGTCTCTTTAAGAAGCTTCTGCTCTACTTGAAGCTCCGCCTTCAGGAAGTCATCCCAACATGGCTTCTCCATTAACCCTTTAACGACATTTTAACCAGCATTTCACTGAGAAGTGGCTCCTATAATGAGCTCAGCAGGTGTTTGCTAATTGCTGCTGGCTAGTCTGAAGGAGCTGAGTGGGGGAGGAGTTTTGTCCTCGGAGGCGGGGCTAGGTCCACCCAGGTGTTTGGTTGCCATGGAGATTAAATAATTTATAAGACATGGGTGAAAGAATCAAGGAAACACTGTTTGTTTTTGATGAATGAAAAATAACACGATGTAAAGATAAAAAAAACATTGTTTTTCCAACATAAGGCCCCTTTAAGCTTCTTCATCCTGCTGTTACTAATAAGTTTGTTTTCTCTCATTTCAAGTGTAGTAAGTTATTGACACTAAAACTAGACCAAAGCAGTTGGTAAGGTTTTGCAGCTCATACCTGCTGCTATCATTTGAATTTAAAGAGAGGAAATCAGATTGAACTGAACCTTCGCTTCCTTCATCCACGTCTCATTTCTGCAGCGTTAAACTGCACAAGGCGTCTCAATGCCTTCACATTTGGGAGACGGGTGAATGTGTCCCATATCCCACTTTTTCCCAGCAGTCTGAACGATAGATCTTTTCACACCTCAAAAATCTGATTTGAGTCTCTTCCATATGTGGAATTAAATCAGAAACAATAGATTTCAAAGCGTCTGCAGCCTGAATGGACATAATTCTGCACCAGCAGAAGCAATCGGTGCAGATTTCTCTCTTCCCTTCACATCCATGTTTCACTTTTATCACATTAAATCTCCACAAAACCTTTTAGTTTTAAACTTCTAAATTCAGGAAACATCTTGACGTTTCCCTGTAAAAGATGGCGGCTCAGTTTTGGTGTTTTCATCGTATTTGTTTCTCCTTGAGTCGTTTTATTCTCGTGTTTCATCATCAGTTTGCAGCGACTTTCTAATAACACAAACGCACGCTTGGGAAACATTTAGAAAACGTTTAGAAACTGTCAGTTTTTGCTAACCGGAGCAGTTTTTGATGTGTTTGTTTGTAATTTATTGACTTCAGATTCAGATTTTTGTGTTGGAAGTGAAAAAAACAAACAGTATTAAATAATAAACTGTGAACAAATTGGGCTGATTCTGCTGGATGGATCCTCGCTGGCAGATTGCAACATGTGCTCACATTGTTTGGCATGAGGGTGTTGCAGCTTCTCTGCAGAGTGTTAATGAGAAGCAGATCTTCCTGCAAGGTGTGTGTGTGTGTGTGTGTGTGTGTGTGCGTGTGCGTAGCCGTCTCATCTCCGGTGTCAAAGAGAGAAAACACAAAGGTGAATATTTATTCCAAACGAGGGAAATTCCTCCTTATGGAGACGAACCTGGGGTGAGAAAACGCAGGAAGGACTTTCACAATAAAAGAGCTGTGAAAAAAAATAGACTGACTCCTGATTGGACGCCGTCGCTTTCATTAAGAGCCGACTTTACATTTAGATATTCAACATCCTCTTCAGTTTGTGTTCTTGATTATAAATGTTTACAGCAGACATGAAGTTTAAAATCCAAACCGACTTCCTCCCTTCAGATCTTCGTCCTCTGGTGACATTTTTGTTCCTCATTAAATATCAGATTTATAAATTAGCTCAGAAAAAACATATCAAAATCATTTCTACCGTTTAGAAACACCTTAAAGTTTCATTTTGAGGTCAATAATTCAAACTGAATGGTTGAGGTCGACATTATCTTCAATCCAATATGGCCGCCGCTCGCATGAAACGGTGAAAGTTTCAGAAATCGGTTTATTTGTGGTTTTTGTAAAATGAATCAATATTTGAACCAGGAATATTTTCTCTTTTAGAGGAAAAAGATTTTATGCTGAACACAAACCTCAGTTTGTTTCACTGGGATTTTTATTCTAATGAAAGGAAGTGAACTTTTCCTCCAGATTAAAATCTGTAAAGTGTGGCCTGCATTTGTGTCCATCTCCTCTTACTCTGATGCTTCTAAACAAAGTTCAGTTGTATTTTGGAGACATAAATGTCTCAATAGATTGTATGGAGCTAAATTGGGGCCATAAAGTCTGTAGTTTTGAACACAGCTGAGTCTGTTTTCTGCCTGGTTTGCAGCCAGTGAGTCCAGCTGGTCTCAGCCCTTCACTTCGCTCCGTGTCTGATCGTTCTGCATCCTGCCAGGAGGGAAACGGCGAGAGATCGAACAGCGAACCCAGGGGCTGGGGGAAAACGATGCTGGTTCTGCCGATTTAGAGTCTGAGGTGGACGTTTCAGTTTTTAATCCTTTTTCAGGTCCTTCCTCTTTAACTCACCAACAGACGTGGGCAGAAATTATACTGGAGTAAAAGTAGAACCACTTCAACCGACCAAGAAATTACTCAAGACTGAAAAAGTGTTTGGTAAAAACTCAACCTGACCAAGATAAAGATAAAGTGGAAATGTTGGTATTTTAAGAACCAAGTTTTTCCAAATCATTTTCTTTCAATAAAATCCTGATGAAACTTTAACAGAAACTGCAGGTTTGTCTGCTGAATATTTGGCTAAATGTTTCATTTAGGAGTTTATTTTAAGTAAATAATTCCTTAAAATTGATGAAAAGTTCTAGTTTCACTTATAATGTGGGAAAATATCTTGGTATAAATTCAATTATCTGCCAATGGAAGCAGAAATTTTTCATCAATATTAAGGAATTAATATTAAAACAAGCTCTTGTATTTTGCTGAAAGATTATTTGTAAGTTAGTAAAACCAAATTACTTGGTAAGATTTTGTGTTTTTGCAGTGTACATTATAGTTTTGTTATAATCTGAAATAATACGAGTAATAAAATACGTTTACAGACCGAAGTGAATTGGTGAACAAACTGAAAGCTTCCTGCGTTCAGTGGTAAAAAATGGCCGACATCCCCGGCGTCTGATAAGTGATGAAGGTCAACGAGGTCATTTACATTCTGCTCATGTGCCGCCTGTGAAACCTGCTTCACATCTGCTGCAGCGCTGAAAAGAGCAAATGCTGCTCCGCCCAATTAGCGGCCGTCCTCAAACAAACACCTCAGAGTCCGTCTGTTTCTGTTTCTGTTCGCGCCGACGGAGGTTTTATTAAAGCACAGGACGAACGTCTTCACCGCCAGATTCATCATGGATTCATTTACAAACACTTTACTCAAGTAAGAGTAACAATGCTTCATGATAAGATTACTCAAGTAAAAGTTTTTCAAAAAAAGTAACTAGTTGCTACCCAACTCTGCTGATTTCCAGGAGGATTTAAAAAAGAAACCTGAATGTTGTAGAAATGGTGAGTTTATTTCCATTCGTAGAGACGCTCCAGCTGATGTTCTTCAGCTCTTAGCGGGTCGGAGCGGTTTTCCCCGAGGCTGGTGTCTCATTTTGGAAACAAGCACTCGAGTTGGGGGCCTCCAGCAGCCACACACACACGCACACACACACCCATCTGTGTCCCGCAGCTCCGGGTCTCGTCACCTGACACCATCTGCATGCTAAGAGGGCCGTGAAAGCCTCTTCAGGCCGACCGGCACACACTGCAGGGCCCTCTGCGCCGTCCGGTGACAAGTGTGGTGGGACGAGAGCCAGAAGGCACGCAGGAATGCTGTGTGTGTGTGTGTGTGTGTGTCCATGCAGACTGTCATGGCTTTGTTAAAATATTGGCCAAAGACCCACAGTCCAAAGGAGGTGTGTTCCCTCACATATGAGCCAAGAATTGCTTCATCCAGCTTAATAAAGGAAGTTCTTGTTTGCGCAGCTTTCTCAGCCTATATCTGCTGTTTCTGAAACCGGATCTCCTTTAGCATCTTTTCTTTTATTGCTGATGAAAATCCTCAGCATGGAAACTCACATATTTACTGTTTAGTGCATTTCTTCTCATGATTTATGGTTTACAGACAAACCGTCAAACTGTAGGAACAGCATTCAAAGTTTAAACCAGCTAAATATCACCAGAATAAATCAATGTTTAGCTACTGCTGCTAGCAAAAAGGTTATCTAACCGTAAACAGTAATCATAAACATTAGTTACACTAATCGCTACACTAACGCTGTATTCAGTGGAAGCTAATGCTAATGTGCTTCATAAACACTGTATTCATCAGAACTAGTGACTAAACTTAAACTTATCTCTACCATCTGATTTATGCTAATTTGGCCATATTTTACCTGCTTAACCTACTTTTTGTTCTTATTTTTGTGTGAATTTTCACTCCATACATATTTGCTAAATGTCTTTGTTTTGTTGTTGGAGTTGCTTTATAAATGAAGCAGAGTTGGTTAAATGATTGTTTTTGTCATTAATCTGCAGTCATAGACCAAAAACCTGAAGATAAAGAAGTCGTCAAACTTTATTTTGCAACATAATTTGGTTTGTAACCATCAACTATGCAGCATTTTCTACCAATCAGCTTATTGGCAGTAAGCTGCTGTTTTGGGTTCTATTTTCACAAGTATTTGAACCTTTACCTGTTAAAACGTTTCTTATTTTCGTTCTGATCACAGCTGGTACCTGCAGCTAGCATAGCTTTGGGTCTGGACATGTTTCACACGTAAAGCCACAGAGACTCTCACACCTGTGTGAACACGGGTCGGGTCAGAGCCGTTTGTATTACCTGAGTGATGATCGCCGGGCTGTCAGGGCAGGAAAGGGGCGGATTACCCGCCTGCAGGGCGCGGATCGGGTTTCCACCCTCAGCTAGCGCCTAGCGACGGGGGCGAGGTGCACTTTGTGCCCCGCAGGTGTTAAACTGAGGCCTCTACTCAACCGGGACGGCCCGGTTCTACGGCTGGACCGGGTGAACACAAGAGATGGCTTCCTATTTGGGTTGAGTTGTAAACGCTTGATGTGAAATACAAGGTGGGAAAAGTAAACAGTTGTTGAAGCAAAAGTAAAAGACAGCTGCTGCTTGGTTGATTAGTTCACTGATGGGCATAAAATGGTTAATTCATAAAACCCTGATTATTTCAGCAGGGATTGTAGTTTAATCTCAGATTTTCTACGGTAAATAAGAGATTTCATAACTTGTTTTTGATATTTTTGCTGAAATAGCTGAAATTTTTCCAAATTCTTTTTAGCAAATACAACTGAAATTCTTCAGGACATTAACTCTTCATGTGCTGTCACTCTGTTTGTATGTTTGTTATATTGTGATGATTCACAGAGGATTTTATTTAACATAAAGTTTGTGCGTTATCACTCTGAATAGAGCATCTATACTGGAATCAGTGCTGCAACGTCTTCCTGTCAGGGTTCTTCACTTTTTATACAAATAATATAGACATTTTTCAATTTAGATGAAAACAACCTTCTTTTCTGTGAATCTGTTCTGCCAGAATAGTTTCAAATTCTGTAAATAAAATCTCCTATAAATATTTTTTTTTAATTGATTAGTAGACAGTATTTTTTTAGCAACAGATGATCAAACATTCACTAAAGTTATGCTGCATTACTGCAGTTTGGGCAATAAAATTCTTTTATTTCTTATTTAAAATAGGAATTTAATTATTTTCTGAGTTATGTTTGTAAGCTGCCAGTTTTTTTTAATCAAATTAATGATCAAAAATAATCAATTACTAAAATAATTTAGTTCCAATCATATTTTTTTTAAAAGGTTTTATAATAAATACTAGATTATCATCTGCATATAATATAACATGATATTCTGTTTTCACGGTAAGAATTTGGTGCAAATCGATGTTTTGAGGGGGAAGAAGCAGCTTTCAGCTCCAGGTTTTGTTTAGGGGAACTCAGCACATGGTCGAGGTGTTTGGCAAATATTCCTGCAGCGACGGGGAAACAAAGAGGGCAGTAACTGCCCCCAGCTGGCCAGGGCCCCTCGCAGGGTTAATATGGCCGCCCTCCCAATTACGTTTGTATGACAGTTTTCATCAAAGTGCTTAACAAGTCCTGTGAAAACGGGAGAAAATAGTCCATTTGAGAAACGATGGCACTGAAAGACTTGGGCATGTTTAACAGTAAGGTCTGTGTTGAGAAATGGTTTCAACTGTGTATTTATTTCTACAGCCAGGAATGTTCGCTGCTTTGATTCGGCTTAATTAAAACCAAACAGCGTCGTGTGGAAAACACGGAGTACGTCCAAATGTTTGCGCCTGTGCGGTTGTTAGCTGCTGAAAGCCGCCCTGTCCGGGTAATTGGCTGTTGTTCGGAGAGTAAACAGTTTCTGAGACGTGTTGAGGACGTGAAGTATTTTCTGTGAGTGTCGACTGATGTCGGTCACTTTAAACCCTCTGACTCCAAAATCGACTCTAATATCCAACCGTTCTCCACTTTATGATCATTTCAACATAAAACACCAAATAATTCTCGTGTGATGTGGTTAAATATGTAAAATTACTGTTTAAAAGTGTAAATATTGTTAAAACTCTTTGACCTGGGCGACGGGTGGCACCATGTGCTTTCAGCAAAACCAAAAACTATCCTCCCAAAATCACCTTACTCTCACATTAAACACAAATCATTCAGCATTTAAACTGTTGCCATGGTTACATTGGATGATAATTACTGACGTTTATTTACAAATATCGCAAAACAGATTTGAATTTAAAAATACTTTAACCCCAGAGTTTAAATGTTGAATGTTTTTGTAGATGCTGAAAGCAGTAGACAGGATCTCCTGTAGCAGTCAGTATCACAGCAGCCGTGAAAACGCCTCTGACAGAAGACACCTTGTTGTTTTATGATAGTCTTATAAAGAAGGTTTCTGACAACATATTTGCCAAAATTATAGTTTCCAAGCTAAATATTTCATTCAGAATTGAGTATTTAGCTAATTTACAAATTCAAGTTTAGATAACCGGAAGTGTACTATCAAAATAAAAGCTGTGTTTTTGAGTCCATGTCCCCAGTTAATAATTAATCAATTTCTAAATTAATTGACTTTTATTTCAATAATCAATTAATGCCTACACATTATGTTGTATGTAATATATTTCTGAGTAGATTTCGATTGAAAGTCGTAGTTTTGTCTTCATTTATTCTTGAATTATTGTTAGAGGGCCACCACAGTCAGTTCAGGGGTCACAAATGGCCCGCGGCCCCTACTTTGAACACCCACGGTTTAGCTATTTAGCCATAATTTAAAAGGAAATAATTCAAACGATCCCAGTCTGCTTGATCAAACCAATGTTTTCCTCTGGATGGAAGTGAATCCTCCATCATTAAAGGACTCAGATTTATGGAGGTTCTGGCCCGGCGGCATCGATTGGACTCAAAGTCGTCTCAGAACTCTGGTAATTGTAAAGAAAATCAAACCTCCGGCTGTCTTGCTAACCGGATGGTCTCTCCCGCCACTAATCTCCTCCATCTTCCGGCCTCAGCCACTAAAGGACAGGAAGGATGGGACATTAAGATCCGAAGAAGAGAAAGTCGTAAAAAATAATGACGTCTTCTGGCGAGCAGCTGAGCAGTCCGGCTCTGTGGCTTCGCTCCCGTCAGACGGTCGTATCTTTTTACAGCGATGCTAATGGTTATGGACCAGTATGAAAACGACGGCGCCGCTCTTTGCCTCTCTCCACTAACGGCATGTTGGACGTCAGAGCTGCTAACAGCGCTAGCGGAGCGGGCCGGACCAGAGGAGGTCCAGGTCCAGCTCAGCGGGGCTCTACATCTCCCAGGGGGTCTGAAAAATGACAGCATCATCATTCAATAGAGGGGAGGGTATTTATATAGTCTCACCACCCCTGGACTCACATTTAATGTGAGCTTAGTGCCTTTTGAGATCCGTTTCTCTTTAAATCTGTCATTTTCAATTTATTTCATTCGGTTTTTCACTTTTTTTATGTTTTTTAGTAAAACCTCTGATATCCCACCACAGGAACATCTGATTATTTCTGGACTGGACCATTAAAATGAATGTTTTACCATTATTTTAGAATCTATTTCTGAGGTCAGACACTGATGTTGGACAACAAGGCTTGGCTCTTTTTTCTTTTAAATCCTTCATTTTCAGTTTCATTTATCTGCCTTTTTAGTTTTTTTGGTATTTTTTCTTTGTAAAAGAAGCTGAGAAATGAAAGTCCTAAACATGTTCAACATGACTATTTGTGAACTTTCTGAGTATGGTCAGAAAATAACACAAACATTCTTCCAAAATTAATTTCTGAGCTCAAACACTGATGTTGGAAGAGAAGCCTCTTTTTTTTCTTATAAATCTTTCATTTTCTATTTTATTCAAAGAAACTCAGAAATTTCTACATTAACTTCAGTAATTTTTCAGAAAAAACAAGGAAATTCTCTGAGCTGGAAAAGTCATGAATTAGGAAAAAAAAAATTAGTTGAGTTTCAGAAATTTTCTAGAAAAAACAAGAATTTTGAAAATTCGTGAGTTTTTGACTTTTGGACATTTTCTGAGCTCCAAAAATCTAAAATTTCCCTTTTGCTTTTGGAAAGTGTGTCAAATTTCTGAGTTTTTTCCTCACAGTTTTATGACTCATGGACTCAGAATTTCCTTGTTTTTCTCTTGAAAATTTCTGAAATACATTTTAAACATTTCTGACATTTTTCATGCAAATGTACAACTTTTTGAACGTAGATCATTTCTTTCTTTCTTTTTTTCTTGAACATTTCTGAAATAAATCTCAAAATTTGGGGGCTGGGGATTCTCACAAATTTACGACCCATCAAAATCAGATAATTTCCTTGTTTTTTCTTGAAACTTTCTGAATTTTTTGGCAGAAATTTAGACCTTTTTTGTATCTTTATTGGCTTTAATATGCTGTTAAAGATTTCTCTGTTAAACTGAATTGTTTTGGACTTAAATTGAATTTGTTTGCTTGGTGCTACATTTGTTGGGGAAAAAGCTGAACTGGGATGAACAATCCCATGTTTTGTTGAATTTTCTGTCTCATTTTCCGAGGCAATAATTGCGTCACCAGGAGGAAAGAGAAGAAAAAGAGTCTGAGCTGCAGGCTTGTATCTGCACGTCCAATAACAATTACATGAAGTGTTGTGTTAAATGAGGGGTCCACGGTTCAGGGGCCGGGGCTAATCGCTGCGGTCTGCACCCTAAAATACGGCGATAATGACGGGATTTGGCTGTAATTTAACCCAGACGCTCCTGCAGCAGAGGTGCAGTGAGCCTGGAAACAGAAATAAAGGCAAACTTTCAGCTGTGAGGTCGTCAGGAAAAGGGACACACATCTGTCTGGACGCCGCCGGTGAGGTGAGGAGGCGATCCATCAGCGCCGCCTGTGTTCCTCCTTTATGGTGCTCTCCATCATCACATCCACGCCATAAATCCTTCTTCAAACCGACACGAAGCCGCCTGCATGTGGTTCTTATCCAGCGATTTTGCCGGGTTCAGCCGAGGTAACCGTCCCCGCGGCGCTGACTGGCGATCCGTCTCCAGGTACGGCGTTGACTGTGGGAAAGATGGGAGCCTTACGCGGTCGGAAGGAATGTTTTGATTTAATGCTGATCAGCTGTTGGAAAGCAGCAACGGAAAACAGTTTGTTTCATCCAGAGCCACATTTCTGCTTCTCTCTGCGGCCATTTTGGTCAGAATACCAGGAGATTCTCACTGTGAAGCACATAAAGATGGATAAAACCCGCAAATTTAAATTCAAAATGCAAAAACTAACATTGCTGCAGATGATTTTACTTTGTTTTGTGCAATGAATTTATTATTATTGACTCTTGGTCAGGGGCCACACATGGCCCCTTTTCCACTCTTTGAACACAGTTCAGGTAGATTTTTTAAGTAGATTTGGACTCATTCTTGTTATTTGACTAAATATTTACCTTAATCAGCCTGAAAACTGAACCATAACAGTATTTGCTCTTATTTTGTAAATTTGGTTAAATATGACCACATTCAACCATTTTTGTAGTTTGATACAATTTTTAACTTTTGTTCCCAAATTGATTAAAAGATGTCAGCAACAGAAAACACAACATGAATGAAAACGTCGTGTAAACTAAACCTCAACATAGTTAGCGAGTAAGCTAATGCTAGCTTCAAGATCATCATTAAAATCATTTGGATCATGAGATTCCCAAGACAAAAATGTCAAACAGTGAAATAATAATCAAATGCAGTATGGTTATGATCCCAAGGAGCTAACAGCTAGCATGCAGCGCTAACATAAGCAGAAGGAATCATGCTATCTACTGCTAGCAAAACAATTAAATTATATAACCAGAATAAAGTCGCAATAATATGAATAAAAACTGAACTGAATAGCAGAAAAACGTCCTGATGAATGTTGTAAAGCTAAGTTATTTATTGCATTGAACATTAAAAATGATGCTAAATAACAGCATGTCAGACGGGGGAAGAATTAGTCGTAAAGTTTATGTCTTTTCCTCATTTTCTGCCATAATTTCAGCTCCAGCTTTTTCTCTCTCTGTGTGAATTATCATCAGTTGCTTGAAAGCTTCTCTCTGTTGAAAAACATTTAATTCACACCGAGTTTCCAAACAACGGGCCGTTATCAGCGGAGCCGTCCAGCGGGTGCGGATGTAATATACAGCCTGTGAAACCGGGCCCGGACTTCTGAAGGTGTGAATCTGAGCCGCGGTTCTGGTCCGGAGCTGATGGACGAGACTCTGACAGGGAACCAGGCCGAGCGATGGAGCGGGCCAGGTGGCGCGGAGCGGCGATGGCATGCTGGGAACGCGCCGCCTGCGGCTAAATTTAGCTGCTCTACACGACGCTGCAGGCCCGGATTTTTCTGGGTCCAAGAGACGGCGAGCCCAGAAACTGTCCTCAGGTCAGAGGGAAAAACATTTAAAGTCTGATAAACTACTGAGTAACTGATCAGATTATCAATCAATATTTTAAAATGACATCATCAAATGGACCAAAATATAAAGCTAAGTGAAAATTTTTAATGATCAAAATGACAATTATTCATATCAGTAACAAAAAATAACAAAATCAGGCAAAATAAAATGTTTCCAAATTATTTTATTTCAGTATAAAACTTCAGAAATGTTAACAGAAACTGCAGATCTGTGTCTGTCTGGTGGATTTTTAGTTAAAACATGTTTGTTTTTCATCCAGTGGGTAGAAAATCTAGAAATTTTACTCAAGTAAGAGAAGAAATACTTTATAATAAAAATACTCAAAGTACAACGTAGTAAAAATACTTCTAAAAGTGCATTTTTGCAGAAAAGTTACTCAAATAAATGTAACTGATTAAATGTAAGTAGTTGCTATCCTACTCTGTTCTCTCCCAACCACATTTAGCTCCTCAATCAGTCGGTTTTTATCGTGAGTTAATACTTACAAATTTTAACTTTCAACAAATTAAAATGTGACAAAGTTGGAGGGTAAAAAGTCGATTATCTTACTGCTGTCTGCAGCCGCGCTGCTGCGGTGGAAAACTAAATGAAACCTGGAGATGTTGCTGCTCTGCACCACAGCAAAGGGAAACAATCCAGAAAATCCGTTAAATAACTCAAACCCGTTTTTTTCTCTCTGTCGGTTATGACACGCAGGCTCGTTGCCATAGCAACTGACAACAGCGCCACCAGATGTCAGGATTCAACACCAAAAACACTCAAACCAAAGAACAGAAGATTCAGTTTGTTACCGTTTTATGTTTTCAGGCTTAATGTTTATTTAGCGATGATCAATAAGTGATTGTTCTGATAGATTAGCTTCTGCTGCTATTAGCTGAGCTAACAGTCATAATAATACGAATAATGTGATGATAATACGAGGCAAAGGTAGTAATGATACGAGATTAAAGTCGATATCACCAGAATGTCTGAATAATTCAACAGTTGAAATAAAACAAGAATAAAACGGTAATAAAATATCAAAAAGATAAATGTTGTGAAGTTAAACTTTAGACTGACTTTAACGTTAAGCTCTAAGTTGAACTTAAAGCGAAAAGGAAGAAAAAAGGTTTAAATACGGATCTGTGTAGTACATCTAATGAAGAATTAAGAATTTTAATTATGTGGCTTTAAACAAATTTGGAGGCCTAATGTTGCGACAAACTCTTTCTCCGTTAGCTGTTTTAATTAGCATTAATCCAGAATGTCGCTTTCTATTGTTTCCTTGTAATTTGCGGAGTTGTAAAGACATCAGAACAAAAGTTTTACAGGGAATTAGCAAAATAAAAGCCTTTCAGAAGCTTTTGTCTGGTTTTTTTCCAGTAAAAGATGAAAACCAGCAGGGAGAGCTGGTGTTTCTCTCCCCGTTGTTCAGGGATGGGAACTGGAGATGCTCTGGGCCTGTTGAGACATCGTGTGTGAAACTGGGCCAAACAAATAAACTGGAAGCAGAATGGTTTCATGTGCAGACCGCCTAGCTCGCGTACTGGACCAGTGGGAGATTTAAATCAAACATGTTCCCTCAGTTTCTGCTCACATCGTTTCACCTCCTCCGCTTCTTTCACTCACTCGTCTGTTTTTTCAGCTCTCAGGCTTTAGTCCCAGAACAGGGCCGGAGGAAGCCGATTGGGGGCCCAAAGGCCCCCTGTGGCCCCCAATGACCAGTAATTCCTTTCTCTTCATTTCCACAACAGAACTAGAGTTATTGTGAGAAAATAACTGGAATAAAGTCGTAATGTTATGATTTTATTCTTGCAATATAACAACTTTATTCTCTATTACTGTATTAGATTATAAATTATTTCATGACAATAATATATTAAATTATCAAAATTTATTATACTAAAGTTTATTATCATAAAGTTTAGAATAATGTAATATCATGAATAAAGTTATATTACTTTATTCTTGTAATATTATGAATTGATTCTTAAAATATGATTTATTTATTTATTATTGTCATTATTTCAACTTAGTCTTTCAATAGTATGATTTAATTCTCGTAATGTAACACCTTTATTCTGAAAATATTACTTTTTCCTTGCATTCTTTTGCCTTTATTCTTGTAATTTCATTTTTCTTATTTTTTTATTTTTTTATTTTATTTGGATGGTCCTTACACTCCTACTACTAATTACAAGAACAAACTTGTACGAGAATGAAGTCATAATATTTTGAGAATAAAGTTGTAATTTTATGACTATTTATTGAAGCTTTAAACTCGTGTCAAACCTCTGGAGTTTCCCCTGAGGAAGTTTCTTCTTTTTCTGTATCACATTTATTACTTTTGCACGTCTTATATCTGTTCAGACATTTTAGTTAAATATATCAACATAATAATTTAAATATTTAAGCCTGAATATTTTGGTGTGAAGCGCGTTGTGGGCGGAGCTTCGCTACGGTTGAACTGAAACGTTTTTCCAGGTTTTCGGCGACTGCAGATCGCTTTAGATGTGTGGGAGACCTCACTGGTGGAAAAGTGTGCGTGTGTGTGTGTGTGTGTGTGTGTGTGTGT
>NW_006800445.1:17300-51741 GCF_000485575.1 Poecilia formosa | reverse complement strand
CTCTCTGCCCCCGGTTTTTCGGAGTTCAGAGTGCGGCGGACCCGAGCGCGCGGGGGCGCGGCTCCCCGGGGCCCAGTAAAGCGATAGGGCCGCGCGGGGGGGCCGGCGCGCCCCCGGGGAGTGAGGTCAAAGGTCAGCGTTGGGGCCGTGTTAGCCAAACAGGCTTCAGGTGGGGCCTTCCTGCTGCTTAAACATCTGGATCTCCGGGTCGTCCTGCTCCTCTTAGGAGCCAAAGTTTATGTTTTTACAATAAAGTCGGAGAGTCAAAACCAATTATTGGTTTAAAAAAAACTGATTTCCTAATAGATTTATTTTACTTTTTCCTTTGGTAAACATTTAATGTTGACACAAATGTTCCTAAACGTAAGAGAAGGACTGGTAGGGTTTTTACCCAACAACACTGACGCCGAAGTTTTCAACCTTAACAACAAACTGTGAACATTTTGAGAATAAAGACGTAAAATTACAAGAAAAACTTTGATGCGGTTGTCAGGATCTGGTCTGACCAGATCTGAAGGTTTTTCTCCATAATCGTTTCAAAATCCTGCAACTGATAATAATTAAATTCTGATGTGTTAAGAAAAATATTGCAGTAAATTAAAGTAAATTATTCTTTATGATTGATGCTTATTATTACGGCTTTTTTCTCAATTTATGACTTTACCCTCACAAAATTGACTTTATTCTTGTATTATTGAAACTTTATTCTCACATTATGACTTTTTTACGTGTTATTACACATTTATTCTCGTAAAATGACTTTATTCTCATGTTATTTCTATTTTAAACTCATATTACGACTTTATTCTTGTATTAGTAAGACTTTGTTCTCTTAATGACTTTGTTCCCATGTTACAATTTTCTCATAATATTGCAACTATTTTCTTTTATTTTCATATTACAGCTTTAATCTTGTAATATAACTTTATTATCGTATTATAACAAGTTTTTTCTTGAATTATTTTGACTTAATTTAAGTACATTTATTTAGGGATAAAAGGAAAGTGTTTAACTAAATCTAAAATGTTTTTGAAGGTGTTTCTGTGAACCATCTCTTCTTGTTTTGTGTCAAAATAACACGATTCAAAATGGGAAAGACCAAAGAACATGTGTCTATAAGATCGTTTCCTATAACTACAGTCAGAGCAGCTTTAATGAAACAACATTTTAAAAGTGTTTCATTGTCATAACTTGGTGCTAATTCAGTTGAGTTTGTGTTGAATTAAATGAAATCCATTTGGAAGCTCGTTGGGATCACCAGATGATGCTCAGATTATTATCCTGGAACCCTGGGAATAGGAAGTGAAGATAATCCAGCTATTAACAGACCTCTGCTTCCCTCTGGGAGCAGTTGATGCTAAAACTGGTTTTATGGAAGTTAATTTAATAAAAACAGACACTGGATGAAATCTGCTGTGGCTTCATCCTAAATGCACCGACGGTTTGCACTGTGTCCATTTTCTCCTTTACGACTCGGCGGCAGGAACATGAGCTCTGGTTCGCCATCAGTCGCCTGCAGACGGGAGGAACAATGAGGCTCAGCGGCACGGAAACAATCTGCTGCATTCTTACGTAAGAAGATAAAACGATGCAGAAAGAACCGATGCCAAAGGTTCATTAGCTGGTTCTGACTCTGGATTAAACCGGCAGAGTCACTGGACTCACAACAACAACATGCCATATAATATTAATGTAACTAAAGAACTTATTGTTTACTTTTTAAGTTAATCAGACTGGAAACTAAATTAGCAGACTTTAGCTAAAGCAGTATGCAACATATTGTAATATTTTAATTTTCTATTTTCACCTGCTTTTTAATTTTGCATGTTTCCCCAAAACAGTTTCGTTTATGTAAATTATATCTATTCAGTGTAGGAGTCGCTAACTAAACAGCTAGCTGCGCTAACCCTAAAGCACTCATCAGAAACATGACTTATGCTAATGCTAATGCGCTACAGCAACATGTTATTTAAAAGCTAATGCTAAGGCGCCAACAGGCTAACTTCTTAAGAGTTGATAATCAAAACTTCAACACAGATGTCGCTATTTATTCAACTGAATGTTTTAATTACTGCATACGGGAAGCTAAGTGTGCCAAATGCTAAAAGTTAGCAAAAACGCTAAAGTGCTAAACAAAAAAAGCTTCAACACAACTTCAATTTACTGACAATTTACAAAACTACCAAGTAAATTAGCGCTTTTCATATTTACAGACAAACGATTTATACAGTTTTGGTTTAATTACTATCCTGAATGTTTTTTTCAGTCTGTAAACTCCAGTTAATGATTGATCTGTTACTAAATTAGTAGGTGATTATTTAAATAATCGGTTAATTGTGACTAATTGTTTCTATTGGGGTTTTGTTAACAGGTTAATGATCCAAAACGTGGAAAAACCCAAATGTTTAATTAAAAACCAAATTTCTAATAAAAGTGGGAGAATAAGATTCCAGCTGATGTAGGAGATGATGAAGGCAGCCTCATCATCTTATTAATTTATTTTTCTAGTGAAGTCCAACATGACGGCGAGGTCAGGCCGTCTCCCAGGCTCAGACCAAACAGCGGCTCTCAGGCTGAATAATTGGCTGTCAGTGACCTCTGACCTCATCTCAGAGTTTAAGGTGTCGGATCGATACGAAGCGGAGGAAGATAATCAGCTCGCTCAGTGATGATGATGATGATCAGGGTCAGAGTCTGACTGAGGAGCGATCTGATTGGTCGAGACGTTTACTCAGAAATGTTTAAATGATAAAACTGAGCGGTGAGTTTTGATTGAGCAAGGCAGCATCTCTGTGGAAAGGTTGGAGTCCAGAACTGATTCTGTTGCCATGGAGACGGGCTCGGCAGTAAAACGCGAGTCGCTGGTGACGGGGAAGGTCCGAATGTTGTCCTTCTGGTATCAGTGAAACATCAGGAATAGTTTGGTTTTCTTCCATAAGAACTTGTTGAATCTTTCCTTAAATTCTCCCATCGGAGTTTAACTCTGTTAAAGTTAAAAGTTTCAGCAGCTTTAGTTTCTGCTTTCGTCACATTTCCAAACTGAATCTGTAGAGAAGCTAACTTTGAGTCATTCTGGCGATGAGTTTCGACGAATAAATCCAGACATTTCTCTCTTTTTTGCCGTAATCTCAATCGTTTGGTTCCCTTTGGGTCTGAGCGACGGAGCGCTGCTGTTTGCCTAACAGATGACTGACGCTAAACTCCTCTGACCTCTGACCTTGAACGACCCGGTCAGTAATTAACCTGCTGCTTTCTTCCACTTGTCTCAGTCAGTTTGTGAAATATTCATCTTGACGGGTCAGATCAGATGATAACAGCAGTTACACTGCAAAAACACTGAATGTTTTCCTGACATTACAGCCTGCGTTTCCTTTACACACAAAACATAATTTGGCAAATAAAATCTCACTTCAGTTTCTGCTAAAAACTGTTGATATCTTGATCATGCCGAAAAAAACTGTTTCGCAGTTGCATTGTTTCTGTTTAATAAGAAACACAAAGTGAATAAATTTATTCGCTCAGTCATCCTCCTACCACTTCCTGTTGTCTTCTTCGTCGTTTCTGTCAGCAGTAACTTCCTGCTGTTGATCATGTGACACGTGTGATGTGAAAAACTTGTTTCCATTGCAGTTTTGACTGAATGAGGTAATTTCAGTATGGCTGAAAAACCATCTCCTCCAAACACATAAAACCTTTCAGCAAGTTTTTTCGAAATTGTCGTGTTTTCAATAAGCAAATTTGTTTTCGTAATCCATATTTATTAATTAATTTATTTATTTAAGGCTGATGGAAACACAGTTACACAAATTGTCAAATGGTTGCTATGGAGACCTGACGACGACAGGATGTCACACTTCTCTGGTGTGTCTCCAGGTCTCTTCTGGAGAACCTCAAGGCTCTGGTCTGAGTCCCAAACTATTCTCACTCCATAATGGCACTAATTTAAGGAAACATTGCATCTCTTTTTAAAGTTATCTTTCGCCTAATACGGAGTCCAATTAGTGACAAATCTATCTTCTTTTCCTGTGTTGTTGGAGTCTTATTTATACTGTTTACCTAAACCCAAGTTTACTCTTTTTTGCTGACAGAGTTTAATGTCCAATCAAATTGTTTTGTTCTCAGCTTGATGACCAGCTCTCTGGTCAGTGGGATTGGTTTTTACTTCGTTAGGGTTCTGGATTTGATTACTTGAATGTTATGGCCTTTTGTCTTCAGTTGCACACTGAAACGACTGTGTCTCTGGTCTCTTGAAGTTGTTCCTGTTGGTGATTTTAGGCGGTCAGGACCACCAGGATGCATCCATTTTCCCGCCTCTTGTTGTGTTTTCAACCATCTCGGATGTCTTCCCACGAGCCGAAATGTGTTTTTAATCTGAGCCCAATTATTCACCTCCTCTGGTTTTGTTCCCAGCAAAGACTCAGACAACTGTCTGCAGTTCACAGGCTCCGGTCTGCTGTCAGCGCCCAGTCGGACCAACCGGGCCCTCTGGCTGACGCAGTGTGTGTGTGTGTGTGTGTGTGTGTGTGTGTGTGTGTGTGTGTGTGTGATTAACCAGTTAACTTGTAATGAGTTGAACTTCCCGCTGGTGCAGAGCTGTGAATGATGGGACAGGTGGAACGAGATGGCCAGACTGTCTTGTTTTACACGGCTCCCCCTACAGGCAGCGATGTGGAAGTGCAGTTAGTAGTTTGTGGACTGCTGGCTTTGTTGGTTTGTTTTCTGTTCAGTTAGCGCTGACCAAAATATATTTTTTGGAGAAGGAAAAACAAAATGTATATTTTTTCATGAAAAAATGCATGTATGATAAAAGGCCGAACAAAAATCCCATATTTCTGCTTTTTTGTTTATTTAAGTCAGTTTTGGTCCTCCATAGATAAATCTCCCTAACCCCAAATCTCCTCTGATATCGCTGAATGTTGAATTACCCAGAGAAGTTGCCCCTGTCCTGACCCGGCCGTGTCCGGGAGGAAAACAACGGGGAGGCTTTATGCTGCTCTCCGCCTCCCTCTTACCTTCCTCTGCTCCCTTGTTTTGTCAACATTCATCTTCTTACAAATTATCTTTTGCTCTCCTTTTCATTTCTTTCTGCTCTCCTCCCATGAGGCCTTCACCATTTTTCATCGTCATCGTTTCTTTTCATCTCTATCCGTCTTTTTAGATTGCATCCACCATTACGTCTTACATTGTCTTCTCTTTGCCTGTTTTAACACAACAAATTAATGTAAAAAATATTTCAAGAGTCGAGACGAGCATAAAAATATCTACTTGTATTTCGATATGGCTGCTATTTTTGAGCGTTTAATCAATTATTGCCATATAAAGTTTTGCCTTTTTGTCTGTTTATTGAACTTTATGGTAATATTGTGTAGCCAAATCAGAAACTGAGGAGTTTGTTGTTTGCGAGTCGCCAACTAGAAGGAGCTGAACTGACTGACAGACAGTTGTCTTAATGGTTAGCATTAGCTTCTGCACACTTTTTATGTTTAGCTGTTTAACGTTACCTTCTGCTAGTTTTTTATGTGTTTTGGGGTATACCATTATTTTCTTAAAATTATTTTAGGTGCTCAGTGGTCTAGCGTTCTCTTCAGCTAATTTTTATTTGCAACAGATTAGTGTTAGCTTCTTCTGCTAATGTTTTTATGTGTTTAGCGATTTAGCATTAGTGTCTGCTAATTTTTTATGCACTTAATGGTTTAGCCTTATTTTCTACTAGTTGTTTTTATATGTTAGTTGTTTAGCATTAGCTTCTGCCAGGTCTTTTATGTCATTAGTGGTTTAGCTTTGTTTTCTGCTAGTTGTTTTAATGTGCTTAGCAATTTAGCGTTAGCTTCTGCTAATTTTTTAAATATAAGATTCTTGTTTTGGCAATTAGTGGTTAGTGAATATACGTTTTTGGTTAGCTGAGCTCACCACTGGTGAAAAATATTTCTTTTCTGACTTTCAAAAGTCAAAAATTGAAATTTCAAAATTTCAAACCTTCTGAGTTTTTTCTATCAGATTTTTTACTTTGAGCGTTGAAATGCTTTCTTTTTAAAGATCTATCTATAGCCTACAATTATTCATATTCAGCAGATTGTTGTAATCTTGAATTGTGATCTGATGAAGATAAACATAAATACAGTGAGGAATGTAATTACTGCCATCATTCAGACAACTTGAAACAATATTTTCATGCATTTCAAGTTGGGAATAAAACACTTTTACTCTCAGTTCCAAGAGTTTCCATCAACATCTCCCAGAAAGCGGCTTGACGTCTGGCTGAGTTGTAGGTTTGCACAAGAAACACGCAGAAAATCAAATGAAACAGCTGATGGAGTAAGTAAAACACAAGACATGTCCTCTCTGAGTTTCCTTACCTGCTCCAGGCCACAAACACAACAGATGGGGCTCAAAGAAAGCAAACAGGTCTGGGGGGCAGCTGACAGAAAAGAGGGATTAGCCCTGATGTGTGCTTTGTTAAGAGCTCCGGTTACTGATTCATCGATTAGCTCCTCCAAAGTGACTAATTCATCCAATCAGGGAAGATTAAACACCAAGACAAATGCATTTAGGATTTAGAGGCTTTCGTTTGGCTCATTATGACATATCCATCACTGATTCTCAGCCACTAAAGCATGCTTCTTTTTTATTGCTCATCACTCTTCCCGCCTGCGTTAATAAAAAGCTTCGACTCTCTTCACCTCCCGCTGCTCAGGAGAAAAACTCAACTGGTGAAATTGTCTCAATAAGCCTTAATGATTCTCTAAAATGCCTACAACAACAAAGCAATTTAGAGAAATAGAGGAATAAATCTGTCCTGTAATAAAAACAAAGAAAGCTGAGGAGAATGAATTAATTCTTCAGAGAAAACGGGATTAAAGGAGGAAAGCAGAAGGCTGGGATTGTAGAAATGTCTTCTGCCGCTTTACGTCTCTAGTCGGTCTGGATGTTTATGGCTCTGGTTCTTTTCAATATTTCACTTGTGCCACTCAAAAATCTCCATCTGGTAAACAGCTGCTCATCTGCTGGTGCTTTTCTATCTCTGGAGGCAGTCCGAACCGTCTGGACCCGACAAACCGACTCTGAGCTGCACGGCTCAAACAAAAACAAGATGGAGGAAAAACACGAAGCAGACAAGCTGCGTTTCCATTCACCTCACAGTCACGGAAATACATTTACCTAATTAAAAATAAAACACGTTTTCAATTACGTTCTTGTGCAAGGTTGAGGTTCTTTGTATTGAAATTAGTGTTTTTGTAAAACTGCAATGGAAACACACAAGTCAGGCAATAGGATGTTACTACTGGAGGAAACGACAAAGAAGACAACAGGAAGTGGTAGGAGAATGATGGTGCAGCATGATTTTAATGGGTTATGGTGTGAACAAACTTATACACGTCTGATTTTATTTGTGTTTCTTATTTAATGGAAATAACACAATTGCAAAATTGTGTTTTTTCAGCATTGAATGAAATCATCTGATGTCAAACTAGGTCCAAAATTACAGAAGAGGATTATGTCCACTGGGGGAAAATATAATTCTGACTTTGATTTTTAAAATATCTTTCCCCAGATTTGGACTTTTTTACTTTCTTTCTCAAAATGTTTAATTCCAGAATTCTTCTCTATGTTTACAATTCTTATTTTCAGAATTCTAACTTTTTTCTTAAAATTTTTACTTATTTTTCAGAGCCCTGATCTTTTTCCCAGAATTTTAAGTTTAATTTAGAAATCTTTTTCTCCAAATTCCGAGTGTCTTTGTTTAAATTTCAGAATTCTTACTTTATTCTAAGAATACAGAAGTTTTTTTTTGTTTTTGTTTTTTTTACCCAAAATTCTAACTTTTTCTCAGAATTCTGACTTTTATTGTTAAAATCTTTACTTTATTCTCAGAATTCAGTCATTTTTTTGTCAGGATTCTGATTTTTTTTTTTAAAAAAAGTTTAATTCTTTTTTTCATGGCCCAATTTTAACTTGAAGGCAGGTAAAATGTAAAAAAGTAATGGGACCAACAACTCGACCCTGAGGGACACCATTTCTAACCAGATCTTTTTTTTTTTTTTTTTTTTTTTTTATAAATCCGAGTTGTGGGTAGATGGTGGTTAGCAGCTTTCTAATTTTGCCTCTACGAAATGATAGGGATCAGGCTGAGGCATACTTCAAGTGTGAGCGCCTTTAATTAAAATGTTTACACAGTGCATCCTGAGCTGTGTGGGAGGTAATTTGTGCACCTACCAGGTTGAATGAACTGGAAATATGAGGGTTAGGCTGATTAAGCAGTGGTGCATCCTTTGCATTGTGAGCCTTCATGCTGACCTGTATTGACTGGTGAAATCCAGAGGGGATTTCAGACCATTAGGCTGCAGAAACCACCACGAAAAGACGCTTTATTTGTTTTCTTTATTTTCTTTATTTCGCCACATTGCAGCCCTCCTCTCCGTCTCTCCCCGGTGAAATCTTTCAGTCTGTTTGCTATAAACACCCCGGCTGATCTCTGGTGATATTTCTGCAGCGCCCTACAGTAATTTGTATTGATCTGTTGTGGCTGTAGAGGTGGGTGGGATTCAGACGGACTTTCCAATCAGATTTTAACTTAGAATCCAGCTGAGAAAAGCAACATGGCCGTGTCCATTCCCCCTGCTTGGGGGTATATTTACTTTACATTTTCACACTGACATTTTCCGGAAATATTGTTTTCAGAAATGTCAGTCACAGAAGTTTGTGTACAGTTTTATTTCCAAGTGGATTTAATTTTTAAATATTCGTCACCTCCAAAAACATAAAATAGCTTCTAGTCTAATAAACTTGAATAAGACAAACTAACTTATGAGTAACTTTTCAACAAGCTATGGGAGATTTTAGCCAATAATTCCTAAATATTGATAAAAATGTATTTGATTATTTCACGTCCTGGAGCTCATATCAGAAATTTTGTAGAAAAACAAACATTCAGATTTCTGAGTTTGAAAAACTCAAAGTTTCTAGAAAACAGTTGGAAATTTCTGAGTTTCAAAGGTCAGAAATTTTCTTCTTTTGGCTATAAAATCTTCAAGTTTTATTCTAGAAAAAAAACTAAGATTTTCTATAAAAAAGTTTGAAAAGTTGCTAATTCACTAGAAAAAAACCTACTTTTCTAGAGAAAATCTTGGAAATTTCTGAGTATCAAAAGACAAAGTGGTTTATTTTTAAACTCCAAAATTTCCATGTTTTTTTCTGCTAAATTTCTGAGATTAATCTAAAATTTTCAACATTTTTTAGTAATTTTCCAAATTTCACACTAAGAAATTTCCATGTTTGGTTTTCCAAAATTTCTAGAAAAATATGTGGAAATTTCTGAGTTTGAAAAGTCAAATTTTCTAGAAAAAAATATTTTATAGAAAACACTTCAAAATTTCAGTTACAAAACGAGGATATTTTGACTTTTCAAACTCAGAAATGTCCTTTTTTTCTAGAAAATGTTCAAAGTTTTCACCAGCAAATTTTCAACTTTTCAAACTCAGAAATTTCCACGTTTTTTTTTTTTTTTCCAAAAAGTTTCCAAGACTAACCTGAAGATTTCAGATTTTTTCCTGAGGTTGTGTTGGTGACTCAGCGGCTCATTTAGCCTCATAATCAGGAGGAACACCCAGCCCACCAGTGGAAGTTTCTCAGCATCCTCGGTCATCCTCCGGTCCACCCCCTCTCTAATTATAGCCCAGTAAAATGTGAAACCAAAGCCCTTGTTTTCCCTCCGCCCCCAGCTGGCTGCTTTGGCTCTGGACAGCCTCAGTTTCACCAGAGCTTGCTGATATTATGATTTGAAGCCGTCGGTATCAGGATATCCCGCTTTGTCCGCTATCCGCACTAAGACGTTGATGTCGGCCTCCGCTTTGTTTGTGTCAACTGCTGTCAATCAACAGAAGTAACACCTGAGCTTAGCCGGGATAGGGAAGGGGTTTGACTAATCCCTTTGTGGGAGAAAGGTGTGAAATAGTTTGTGAAAGTCACGGTGACCCGGCTCAGACGGAGACGTTTGGATCCATCCATACTGTGTCTGCAGTGTTAACAAGCATCTCAAAGCAAGTCTCCAGCGACTCATTAGGTTTCCACTCTGCTCTTAAACCTGAAATAAACCTGGGTGGTCAGCATTTTGTTTGTGTTTTCAGTGCAGGAAAATCAATTAAAGCTGTTCACACTGCAAAGACAAAATCCTGCCAAGTATTTTTAGTCTAGTTTCTATTGCAAACATTTTAGAGCACTTGAAAAAAGACAAAACTAACTTACAAGTAACTTTTCAACAAGAAATAGGAGTAAATAAATTATCAATACTGACAGAAAAAGTTCTATTGTCACATTATTTCACTTATAAAATGGGTCAAATGTTTTGTTACAAGTGAAATAATCTATCTGTTACCTAGCAACCCCAGCGGAGTTCCGTCCGTTACCTAGCAACCCAAGCCTGGTCCATCTGATGATGTAATTTTTAAAGATTAAATGTTTAATAATTTGATCAGCTACTCTGTACTTGAGTTGACTTTTTACCAAAAACTTTTTTATTCTTATTTGAGTCATTTCTTTCACAGCTACTTTTTACTTTTGCTTTAATAAAAACACATTGAAGCAGTGCTGCTCTTACTTGTTTATGATTTTTGGGTACTCTGCCCACCTCTGTACTTTGGCAAACAAACAAAACTCACTGAGCTTTAACTGTCAGATCCTGATAACTCTAGAAGCTTCTCTTAATTTTAAAGATGTTCTTCTGGTGAAATGGTGTCTTTATCCTGCTAATTTGACTATAATCTAATAGCTAAATAGAAATTCTTGTAGCTTGTAGCTATGAGAGCCTCACCACTCCCTCCACCACGGCTGCCCAACGTGTCGATGGACACCGTTGGAGTATTGAAGACATCCTCAGCATGTCAGTGATACGCGTTCGCAGGTCATTAGCAGCTGCAGGCAGTTCAGGCTCTGGAAAGGCCTCAGCCTCTCCTGCACTGGTGGGAATATGTGTTTCCAATCACTCCACCTCAGGAATGAATACCTGGCATATCCTGTGGTTGCAACTCGTTCCCCCTGACTCTTGTCCGATCGGTTTACAGTAAACAGCAGGCAGAGAGTCTGTATGTAGGCTTGGGAACAGGCCTGTTTCTCACAGATTTAACAAGAGTTTGGGGGGTTCGGGGTTCGTACATCGAGCTGTCATCTGTGGCTAATGAAAATCTCAGTCTGCGGCGGGATCCTCCTAAAGCTGCTAAAGGCCCGTCCTAACCAGGGGATTAGCTCTGCAACGCTGGGGGAGTTTAATTTCAGCCGCAGCATAAGTCATCTCAGCTGAGTGCCAGCATTGATAAATGGCTAAAGACTGACGAGTGAAGACCATCAAAGGTTTCTGCTGGGAGGTAATTGCTACAGGTTCAGACTGACATAACGAGACGTTCTGCGTCTTTGCCCATCTTTCATTCTGATGTCTTTATGTCCTCGAGTTCTCCTGTAATAGTAAGGAAATCTCCCAAACCAAACAATTAAAGGATTCCTCCAAAGGAAATTTGAGGATTTCCTGAAAGATGTTTACAGGAGATGCACTGATTAGGATTTACCTCCAGATTCTTGATCTCTAGTGTTTGTAAATCTTCTTTGTTTTTAAGAACTGCAATGTAGGCGGATGTAAGAGCACTCTGACCTTTATTTACTGAGTAGCCATCAGTTATTTTGATGCAGCTGCTGTAAAACAGGGTTTGGTTCAAGTGGCCTAAGTTAGCATTTTGTATGGTTAGCATAGCTAGCAGGGCTAAAGCAGCAGACTGATTGTGTTGTAATATATGAATATATTATATAAATAATAACATTCCTTAAAAATCTTTTTTTAACTGGTCAATCAGCAGTTTGGGCCAATCAGGCTAAAAGAATTTTGTTTTGTTGTTTTGTTTTTTTGAAAGACTGTTGTTGTTGTTAGCAATTTGCACTATTAGCAAAGCTCGCTAAGCAAGATTGTCATTTTGCACTTTTGCTAACTTTGAAAATATTTAGCATAATTAGTTTTTCCAAAAGTAATGTTTGTAAATACATTCTGTAATTTAGATTTTAAATTGTTGTTGAATGTTTTGTAGACTTTCAGTTGACTCAAAAAAACAGGCTAATTGCTGGAAAAAAAACTATTTATTCAGAACAGCAATTAAGCCACCACTGCACAAAACATAAACACATTTTGTATTTAATATAAAAAAGACATTTGTCTGTAAATATGTTTTAGCTAAAACTCCTCATTTAGCTTCACCGAGTTCAAACTCCCTAATGGTTGCTTCTGCATTTTAGGCAATAAATGCTTATTTTCCTATTTACATCTTCTAATGTATTTCCAGTATTGCATAAAAAGACTGAAATGTTCAAATCAAAAAGCTTTAGAGTGTATCTGGCTGGGTATTTAAGTTTGTTCCTGGAAAAAGGCTTGTAAACGTCTTAAAAACCAACAGATCTGCTGATTTTCCACATCAAACACTCACCATAACTGTTTGTTTCCCTCTAGATTTTACCGGGGCGATTACCACATCGACGTCTGCATCAACGACTACCTGGACGTCTACTGTCCGCACTACGTGAGCCCGGTGTCGGACGATCGGGCCGAGCGCTACGTCCTCTACATGGTGAACTACGACGGCTACAGCTCCTGCGACCACACCGCCAAGGGCTTCAAGCGCTGGGAGTGCAACCGGCCTCTGTCGCCCAACGGGCCGCTCAAGTTCTCCGAGAAGTTCCAGCTCTTCACTCCGTTCTCCTTAGGCTTCGAGTTTCGCCCCGGCAGAGAGTATTATTACATCTGTGAGTATATATGTTGGTTTAAGGTTCCTGTGATCTTCCTAATTACCTGAAAGTTGTTGTTTGTGGTACGCAAAAACTCAAAATTACTTCAAAAATGATGATTTTTGAAGTAAACTTGGGTAGATTAGAGTGAACTAGATGTTTTAAATAAAAAACAAGAATTCAAAGCTAGCTATGTTGGTTAGCTCAAAGTTTTCATGTCATCATACAAGAGATGTAACACAATTCGCAGAAGCTAACTCTAGTAGCAGAAGCTAACACCATTAGTAGCAGCTAACACAAAATCAAACTGGAAAATAATGAATTGATTTTTAAAGTGACCAACAGCTCAATTTAGAAACTGGAGCTCTGTGCAGCTTCGCTTTCGTTCTGGGTGGCAGTTTGGAGCAATACTAAAAATTCACAACAAAACCAAAACTTTAAACTATGGAGAGTTACAAGGGACAAATTTAAATCAGTAAGCATGTCATTAAATCATTAATTTAATAAATAAATGTCCAAATAGGTCACTAAAACATTAAAATGGAAATTATATGTAATACAAATAATCACCATCCATTTATATTAGTCAACCATCAAAATCATCAGTTTAATTTTGTCCCGTTTAGCCTTCCATACATGAGGAGACTGATATTGTTGAAATCAGCTCAGCTTTCTGCTCCTCCTGAGAAGACTCACCCAAACAGGCAGCAGGGAAGTCATGTTTTCATAAGTGAAGTCAGGCCCCCCGCAGGGAGAGAAGCGCTGGACTAAATAAGACACAGTGGTGGGTTTGGAGACATTTGGCTGACATCAGAGGTCAGCCTGAGACTTCAAGGGTTTTAACAGGAACCAGTAATAAAGTGGAGCGAGGCAGCCATGTTTTGGCACCAGAGCGCAGAGGAAAACAGGGATAACCAGACACTTTGAGGAGGAGGAGGTTGTTTTTATATCCATGTACCCCCTGCTGTTCTGCTGAAGCTCCGTAAGCGTCTCCTAAAATTAGAGTCGGGCGATAAATTACATTTGATCAATTAGTAAAATTACGCTTTTGGAGATTATGGATGTCAGTGTAACATCCATAATCAGTGTAACCAGGACAGAAACTTTTACAGCTTCTATTTGTTTGGATTTTTAATTCAGGTCAAGTATAAACCAAACTACTAGGACCAGAGTGAGTCTGTAAAATGTTTTAATTATGAGCATAAAGTCGTAACATTACAGAAAATAATGTGAGGATAAAGCAACATTACCAAAATAAAATCGTAATGTTAGGAAAGTGAAGCAGTAACTTTATGAGAACAGCAAAGTCTGTCAAAGTTAATCAGTTCATCACATGATAAATTAAAATGTTTCGGTTTTCTTACCAAGTATTTTTAGTGCAAATATCCTAGGACATTTAAAATAAGACAAAAACAACTTAAAAGTAACTTTTAAGCAAGTTTGTTTTAAGTAAATAATTCTTTAATATTGACAAAAAAAGTGCCAGTTCTATTGACAGATTATTTCACTTATAACATGAGGAAAATGTCATGTTATAAATTAAATAATCTGCCAGTGGAATCAACACATTTTCATCATTATTAAGGAATAACTGCCTTAAACAAGCTCCTTTATCTTGTTAAAAAGTTAGTTTTGTTTTATTTCAAGTGAACAAAGATATTTGCTTTAGAAACTAGACTAAAAATACTTGGTAAGGTTTTGTGTTTTTGCAGTGTTTCTCCTTTTCTACCAAAAACTGGATGGTAAAAGTCTTCAGTCTGGTTCTTTGGCGTCAACTAGTCAATTTTTAAAGGACAGTTTTGTTTACTGCGTTCAATATTCACTTTATTTGGTGTTTCTGTTGTTTCGTTTATTTATTACGAATATTTAAAAAACCTTCCAGTTCCAATGTTTAATGTTCTTTAGGATTTAAAATTTATTGGTCTTGGAGAATCTGTTCTTTTATTATTATTACGCTGTCACCATTATATTGCTTTAAAATGGTCTCAAAACAACAATGTTATTGTTTATCGCCATAATTACTGGGACAATTTATCACCCAGCAAAATAAAATGAGGAATGTTGAGCATCCTGTGAAGTTGTACTTTGGTGAGGTTTTGGCCTTAAATCACCCTAGAAAAACATTTTTCTCTTAATTTTATGATGTTCTTCTGGTACAACCATCTTTATTGTGCTAATATGACTATATTCTTGTAATAAAAAAAAGTAATTCTGGCCCTAATAGTCTGCCATAAAACTCACAAAAGGAATCAGAAATTAAATCTGGAATAAAAATCAGTAGGTTCTGTGTTTAAGCCCTATTGTCCAGCCCTGGTTTACGGTCAGTGAAGGTGTTTTATAAGCTGTTTTGCTCTTTTGATCGATGTTTGGAGATAAAACATCCCCAAGAGTCGCCTGTAAGGCTGCATTGTTTAGAGAGGCTGTGGTCTCGTTAGACTCATTCCAGGGAATTGTTGATGTTGCCGTAATTTCTTGGAAGTCAATAAGTCAATTCATGGCTTTCCAAATTCAGCTTTATTTGTCCAACTGGCTCTGAGTTCTGTGAAGGCGAGGCCCGTTTTGTCTTTGATGGTGATTGATCGTCTAAGGAGCCAGAGCGACCCAGAGACAGTCCGTGTGCCTTTGGGCGGTTTTTGGGCCACTTGCGCTGACTCAGATGTGTGACTCATCTGTAAGATCTTTGTTTTATCTTTTGTGAGCGCAGGAAGAGATGACAAACAAGGAGAAAACACCTCTGGGAAAATGTCAGAACATACAGTCCTGCCATCATGGGCTAATGTAACGTCCAAGTTTCCCTTCGTTCCTTTTCACGGAAACAAGGAAACCTTTGGATGGTTGTGTTCTTAAAGGCTTTGGCGACACAACCCTTTTGGATTATATCACCAAGTTATGGACATCATCGAGTCTTTGTCGTGATTGACACCTGTTTTAAGCTGCATGCCGGGCTTGATTGGAGAGTCTCCACCAACTAACCACAGATTGTACTTCCCATCTCCAAAGGGACAGTGTAGGATGTTGGAAAGGAGGCTCCATCCGGTTGCCAAACCTCAGATTCATTGGGAGCGGTGCGGATTCTGTCCTTGTTCTGGCTCAGTTGGGAGAAGGAGTTGCACAGGGTTGGTTGTCCGGTCTACATGTGTTTTCTGGATTTGGTCACGGAGCCTACGACCGTTTCTCTCAAGGGACCTTTGAGGTACTGCCAGTTGGTTTTAAAAGTTTTCCTGGTTCTTGTTTCCCCAAAGCAAGAGTTGTACACAACTTTGAGAGTTGACGCCCGTTTCCATCTCTGTGGGAAACCAACCATATGTCGTCAACTGTGGGTGTAGTAGCAGACGTATGCATGTTACCACTTTGTTTTCTTCGTGATTACACAATCATGGAAATCCAGCCAAAGTCAACAGATGTCCGCCTTTACTTTCAGCGTACACTGTAAGGCGTTTGTCATGAGATTGACAAGGTTGGGATGAGAGCCAGTTCCTCTGATAGCGCATTTCTGCAGAAAGGTTTGGGCGCCTTTGAACATTGGTGCCTTGTTGAGGAACCAAGCATGCATCGTCAACAGTGGGCATCATACCAAGATGGTGGCACTGGCAGATCTTTGCGTGTTACTACTTTGGTTACATATCTCCCATTAATCCTCCAATTTTTTGTGATTGTACGATTGTAGAAATCAACAATTCTACAAATGTTTTTCACGTAGATCAATTTTTTCAAGTTTGACAAAAATTAACAAAAACATTGGTTTTAAGTGATTCTGACTCCCACCTGCAGGTGGCAGCATTTCTTACTTCTACTACACTAAAGACAAAAGATAAATCCTACAAACACTAAAATCTGACGCTACTCTATTTGTGTTCACATATTCTGAAGAAGGAAGTTGCGCTCAGTGTCTTCAGAGGTTTTCATGTCATTTTTTTCAGTAGTTCTTTCTGCAGCGCCCCCCCCCAGGCAAGGAGGGGAATAAGTCTTTCAAAGGTTTGGGTTTGTTTGACTCACTGCAATGAGAAAGAGAACCACAGCAGCTGAAAATGTAACTAATATCACAACTTTGGTCCCCAATCGAACTGAAAATACTGGACTATCGTTTGGGAAAACACCTGATAATCCTGAAGCTCTGATTCAGTTCTAACGCTCAATAAAAGTGTTTACAGAAATTTAGCTTCTCTACAACAAATGCAGGTTAAGGTTACTTTCCAAGGCACTGCAGTCGTGTCAAACTGCATGTTGACCATTGTTTAAACACAAACAATACGTCTCAGTGAAGACAGGCGCCTCTTTGTGCTCTGTGAGGCTCATTTGCTCATCAGGAAGACAGGATGGGTCTTCATGTTGCCAGACAGACACCTGGGGGAACCCCGACCCGGTGTGGGTTCAGCCTTACGGCCCGTCCATGCAGGTCAAAGGTCAGCGGGATGACAACGAGCGGTGAGCTATGAGCTCCTTGTGGTCTGGTGTTTTTCTAAGAGAGCCGCAGTGGAGCTGGGGAAGCCTGATCCTAATCTCAGGGGATAGAAATCCAATTTTCAGAGGAGACAGTTGAGAGTCTGGCTCTCCCTGTGTGAGAGCGATGACTGTCTCCCTGCAAAGCCTTTGTGCTTCAAACGCCGGCTCTGTACAGTCGCCGCAGATCTACATCGATAATGACGAATCCCACACACACAAAAGGCTTTGTTCTCCGAGATAACCTGATCATCACAAGGAGAAAAACCCGGTGTTTATATCAGGATCCGTTCTAATTCACCCCACAGTCACCAAATCCTGTCTTCTGATCCGCGATAAGGCGCAATAGCACATGACTGAACATGTAGAAATGCGTGACCAGGAATTTCATGCCGCCGTGATGGAGAGGGGCGGCAACACGAATGACCCGACCGGCAGTGCGGTGTAGAGTTGCAGGCAGAGCTGGAGTTACAGGCCGCGTCGCTGCAGGACAGAAAAGCCAGACTCTGACCTCGGTGGCAGACGTGAGAGAGGAAGAAGAGGAGAGACGGTCGGATGACGTGTTAGAGTGTTGGAATCTGGGAGGGGAGGGCGGAGAGGTGGGAAACATGGGAATAACAATTATTAGAAAAACAGAAAACGATCTGCTAATGAAGCTAAAACTGTGAACATAAAAACCTTCTCAGGATTTAAATCTGCATTTGATTATTTTTTGTTTCATCATCTAATTTTACAAACCATTTATTTCCAAGCTTAATAACAACCTGAGTGTGTTACAGTTTCAACAGACGACATACGCGCCACGTGAAGACTGTATCAACACTGAATTAATTAGCATTACGATGTAACACCTGTTACCATGGCAACCTGCATAGACACGTTGCATTTTATTGATACATCCGGAAATTTCACGCACAGGTGCACAACGCTGCAGGGCAAAGAGACGATTGTTTTACTGTAGTAGAACATTTCCATTAAGAAAATGAAACCTGGAGATGTAGCTATTATTTAGTGCAGCGTGCCACAACGAAGGGGAAAATGACGCAGAAAAAAACGTTAATCGCTCGTATTCTTCGTTTTTCTCACTACGCACTGGCCTGTTGCCATAGCAACTGACCGACAACAGCTCCACTTAGCGTATCAGGATTCAACACCAAGAAATGCCCAAATGCAGAGAACAACAGAACATTCTGTCTGTTAGTTTTATGTTTTCAGGATTGATGTTTATTTTGTGATTATTAGTAAGGGATCATCTGAACACAGCAGTGGTTGATTAGTTAATTATATACCTGCTTTACTGACGAACTGTTGGACTCGGTGTGGAGGTCACCTTTTTTTTTACTGAACTGAAACACACCAAATTAATCAGCACATATTCATGTTAAGGTTGTCAAAGTCAAGCTAGCATAACTGAGCTACTTCCCTCTCTTTTGCTACTTTTTAAATAACTTTTTCTGACTTTTCTAATATATTCTACTATTTTCCTTTACTAACTTTGCTCTACTTGCTAATGCTAGCATCTAGCAACAAGTTGTCAAAGCTATAAATATGTATTGGAGGGTCAATAAAAAAACACAAGTATTAATAAAATACAACATACTCCAAGTTATATGATGTATGTGTATATATACAAAACCCATTTTGTCATATACATATAACTTAGATTTTCTTTAATTTAAATTGCATTGATAAAAAAAACTTCTAGTTCCACTGGCAGACTATTTTACTTATAACAAGACATTTTTTCTGTTATTTGTGAATTAATCTGACAATTGAGCTAATACTTTTTCATCAATTTTACGGAAGTATTGACTTAAAACAAGATGAAAAGTTAGTTATAAGTTTGTTTTGTCTTATTTCAAGTGTAAAAAGCTATTTGCATTAGAAAATAGACCAAAAGTACTTGGTAAAATGTTTTATTTATGCAATGAACAAATGTTAAAATGAACATATTTATTTGTAGCAGAATTCACTCTCCAGAGCTCATCCTGTATTTTATAGGAGATAGGAAGAATTGACTGATTCAGATCTTCCATACAAAAATGGAGTAATGTGCGTTTTTACAGGAGATTCCCCAACAGACTGTCAGGGAATCCTGGATGAGAGAGCGACTTTAAAAGAAAGAGACAGTTTAGTTCAGTCAAGTTTTGATCCAGAGGAGAAACTCGATCCCTGCTGTGACTGACAGCGCTTCTCTCGTTCATTTCCTTCCCGGCCAATATTCCTCTCGTGTTGACGCTTAGCGAGGATTTTTGTCTCTCCTCACTCCACGTCTGATAATAAAGTGTCTTTTGAAATAAGAGCCGAGTCGGTGGAAACCGTGACACAGTTTGCCTCTTTCAGGAATTTACCTCTGGCGAGAATCCATCACGAACAAACCGCGGACACGTTTACGAACAGATGCACATACGTGGGAAACCACAACCGGCATACACACACGTACAAACGCCACAATACCCAGACGCCTTAAAGGTTGTCTGGTAGCAGATCAGTGGAGACTGAGACTCCTGACCAGAGCTGGGTAGTAACATTTACTTGAGTAACTTTTTTGGGGGAACAATACTTTTGGAGTATTTTTACTGCACTGTACTTTTTACTTTTACTTGAGTAATTTTATTATGAAGTATTGCGACTCTTAAATGACACCTGGAGATGTAGGGATTGTTAATTTACTGCAGTGCGCTACTGATGTTGTTTAGGTCGCCTTTTTTATATATATTTTAATTGAACATAACACTCCCAATTCCACACCACATCTACATGTTAAGGTTGTCATAGTCAAGCTAGCATACCTGAACTTTTCCCTCTGCCTCTCTAGTTGTTCTTAATTAAGACCTTTTCTTGACCTTGTAGTCTAGTTGTGATAGTGTTGACAATTCGTAGCAAAGCACTGCGTCACTTTTTCTTTTCTGTCAGGTGTACATATTAAGATGTTATATTGACAACAGCTAAAACCAATGCTAGTCATCATCAGCTAGCAACTTTTTCCCTCCAGCGGGAAATGGCTGCATGACGTCACACCTCAAAGGGTCTATACAAATGATTCTCACTTTTTAAAGACTTTGGTCTTTAAAATACCAAAATTTCCACTCATCTTTATAATTTGGTCTGCCTGATTGTGTAAATTTTAAATATCAAATGACTGATAAGTTCATCCGTTAATCAGTACTTGAGTAAACTTTTTGCCAAATACTTTTTCTCTCTTACTGGAGTAATTTAGCGTTAAAGTAGTGCTACTTTTACTTCACTACAATCTGCCACTGCTGCTCTGCCCACCTCCCCTGTTGACTTGCAGAAAATGTTAAGAGGTCATGTAATTGTAACATGTTTGCATTGGCACTGAAAGAGCCGACAGAGGATAAGTTCACGTTAAAAACACTGTTGACAAAAGCACAAGCTACTTGAAAATTAATTCAGAAGAAAGGGTTTTAATCTCTGCCTTTCACAATCAGGAAACACAGGAAATGAGATTCTGCAGGTGAGCGTAACGCCGTGCCACACAGCAGCAGAAATGACTGCCCCTGGCCAAATTAGACTTGGAAATATGAGGGTGACATTGACATAAAATATGGAGGCTGAAACACTCACATCAGGGCGAGCGGCGAGCTCCGACAGCGAGATGAAGCTCTTCAGTCGGGTTTTAAAAACATGGATAAGTGAGGAACACCTCTGATGAAGAAACCATCGACCTTGTCGGATTGTCCATTCTCCCTGTTTTTGACTAAAAGTAGGTTTAGTGAGTGAAGAGATCTTATGGAAGAGGGTTTCCAGCGTTAAGCCCTCCAAATCTGGGGCTTTGTTAAGCTATCATATGTATTTTGGTATTCTGCTACTTTTACATGACATTCTGAAGCATAAAAAGTGGGAAATGTCATAAAATGTGAGCCTAGCAGAGTTTAGGAAACTTTCATAAACATTATATTTTAAATATGACTCCCTGTATAATGTCAGTATAGCTATGTGACTGCAGAAGCATCATAATCTTTCTCCATAAATTTAAAACAATCAATTGTGGGTTCTGACATTTACTCTGGTACTTATCACATTTAGGCTACTAATTATGACTTTTATTCTCCTAATTATATAACTTTAAACATCCCAGCTAAAGTTACATTTCTTGTTCTGATGCAGCAGAACACTGTGGATAACAGAGCCCCATACAGACACACGATTCACAAAAAGAGAACATAAAAAGTATTAAAAGATGCTGTAAGCCGCATTTCCTCACCTGTAGACCCAGGTTGCAGGTTTGTCAGCATCTTTTTCAGGACAGTAAACCTGATCATATGGTGGTTGGGGATTTACACTGGGTAAGTAGATGATGCTACTGCCCAACTGAATTCATTTTATATACGTTTAATTCAAAAATGACTGTTTTAAATATAAACTGATTCGAGGAGTCAAAGAGTAAGAATCAGCTGGAAGTACAGTGCTGATGCCTGAGAGGCTGAAAAACCTTCATTTTATTATATCACTCATTGTTCATTATGTCTTTTGTCGAATTAGGTTCAAGTGCAGTAATGACGGTGACATTTAGACTGACATTTTAATGACATTTTCCATGCTCAGCGCTGCAGATTAGTTCACGGGGGTCCTTTAACATGTAGAAGTGGAGGTAATTGTCTGAGGTGTTCTGGTCTGACACGTTGTCACGTTTTGTCACGTTTTCTGCAGCCTCCATCACCGACGTCAGAGGAAGGAGGAGCTGCCTTCGGCTCAAGGTCTTCGTCAGGCCCCAAAGTGAGCAGCGGTTTGTTGTGTCTATCACCAGATTTCCCTTTCTGTTTGGAGTTCCTTCGCTTTAATTCGGTTTGTGATCTGGCTGCTGTGACGATTGACGTATCTAATCTTCAAATCTCTTTCTTTCCTCTTTGTTTTCTCAAGACAATTGTGTGAAAAACTCTGGGAGCTCGCAGGAAGGAGTCGAATTTGACGAAAACAGTCACAACTCGCTTGAACCCAGAGGTTAGTGAGAGTTTACTGAAAATGCTGACTGGATTTGGACGGTTAAATCTACGTTTTTACCAGTTTGGCAGATTTCTATAACAGAGATTTAAAGCCAAAAAAAAGTAAAAATAAGAAAGTAGTCATAATATTATGACAATAAAGCCATTATATTACAACTTTATTCTCAAAATATTATTGAAAAATTGGTGGAAAAAACAAAAAAGCCCAGATATTTCAAGATTAATCTCAGGAATATTCCAGATAAAAACACGAAAATTTCTGAGTTTGAAAAGTCGAAAAATTGCTGCGAAAAAACTTTACATTTTCTGTGATCTTAATTTTTTTTTCAGAGGAAATGTACTTCTTTTCTTTCTATCTTGACATTTTGAGAACAAAATGTCAAGATTTTGTCCTTGACATTTGTCCTTGTTTTTTCTTTCTAGAAAATTTCTGAGTTTGAAAAGTCCCCAAAAACACTAAAAGAAATTCAGAAATTTTCAGATTAATCTCAGAGATATTCTGGGAATAACAAAACAAAACAAAGTCAAATATTTTCTAGGGAAAAAAATTGTGAAATTTAGACATTTTCTGTGATTAATCTCAAAATTTCTTAGAAAACAAAGGAGTAAACTTCCACCAGAAAACTATCTACAGTGGCCCTAATAAACTGTCAAATATAAGAATAAAGTTGTAATATAATGAGAATAAGCTCACAGTATTGTGAGAATAAAGCAATAGTGTCATTAAGTTTTTTTTCTCTCAGACTAAAATAGTCTTTATTATATTACTTTATTCTGATAATTGTGACTTTACTCCTCTTTTTTTCTGTCTACAGTATATCTAAAACACTATTGTAGTCACATAAAGTCCAAATAAAACATGTTAAAATGTATTTTTCCAAGGCTGTGTAGATGTCCAAATATCAGAAAACTGTTAACAGGGAGACAAAATGTCAAGATTTGTTGGATAATTGTGTTTTAGTTGAACTTTGACGGTTAAAACTCAAAGTACCAGTAAAAAACAAGCCAGGTTTTAATTAAAAATGTCTTTTTTTCCTCTCTTCAGATGGAATCAACCACGAGTCGCCGGAACCAGCCAGACAGGACGTGAACTCTGCCGGTCAGCGACGGTTTTCCATCCTTCTGCTCAGCTCTGCCCTGATGCTCCTGGCAGCCATTTTGTCTTTATAGCGGCCGAGGCTCTTCACCGGGGAAAGGACTGTCCTGAGTGGACCACAGCTCGCCACCTCCCTCTTTAAGGAGCACTTTTTAAAAAAATAAAATGAAAAAAAACCCAAAACCGAGGAGAATCTCTGTCTGAGAGGGGAAGAGACTTCGACAAGCGAAGCCTTTCCTTGTTTTTGTCGACTTTGTGACTCTTCGCGGCGGAAGAGCCTCGCTGTAATTCACAGTATGCAGATACTTCACCGTTATTTTTAAAACGTTCCCACTCGGGACACCGTCTACACAAACGCGACACTAATTATCCCGAGTAGCAAAGAAGCACAGCAGGATCCTGAAAAAAGTTTACAGACATTTTTTTCTCCCCTTTGTTTTGGTTTTTTGGGAACTTCGTGTCACTTCGTGTCACTTCGTTGCGGGAGGAACAATGGAGGACGCTGCTGCTGTGATGACTTAACCTTCCTCTCAGGTTAGAAAGGACGCATCGTCGAGGACTGTGGAGCCGTTAGAAAAATATTAAGGAAGCACTCATCTCTTAGTGTTTGGACAGAATCAATTTAATGATCAATTAATGCATTTATTTGTTGTTTTTTTTATTTACCATGTAATTGTAGCAGTCAACACAGGTGTACAGTAAAATATTTGAACGGAGAGCAGAAGCGGACAAGGAGTTTTACCAGGCAAAATGTTCTTTTCCTATTTATTGTGAAGTCCTTGTGCTTTTTTTCTGTTCTGGTTTAGTCTGTAAGTACAGTTATAACGGCAATACAAACAAACACCCATCACAGGATGTTAGCTCATCTTACACTTACGTTTGGAAAAACAAAAAAGGAAAAAAAAAGAGTTTGTGTCAGTTTTGGAATGATCACATGTGATGGATCTAGTTGTTTTTAACAAAAGTTTAGGAAAAGAAGAAGAGACTGGTGTGCATCAGGGTGTAGAAATCGAGTATTTGTGTTTTGAATTTGCCACTGATGAATGTCACAAACGTAGTTTTGCTGTTACACTCTTGTTTTCGTGGATCACTATTTACACTGCTATTGTAAATACAGGCAAGTTTAAAATTCAGGGATGTATCCGTGCCGAACATGATCAATAAAAAGAACAGCTTTTTACGCCAATCTAGAGGGAAATTCCCCTTGATTAATACAGAAGTACGGAACTCAGCAAGGGCCAATTGCCAAAAAAAGAAAGAAAAGATGAAGGTGGGGAAATAGTTGAAACTATTGGTAATTTGCTTATTTTGCTTTCACAATTTAATATTTTTAAAACAGACCCCACACCAGGCACCCAACTTAACACTCCTCGAAATGTCTAATAAATAAAACAATTCATGATTTCAGTAGAATGATTTCAACCTATAATTTGGTTGAATGATCTCAGTTGAAAACTCATGAAGAAATAAACAACAATAAATAAATGTTTTTCTAAATTGTTGGTGCCACTCTATAAAAAAATAATGTGAGAAATTCATCTTGAAAAAGGAATATGTTACCTAGTTAGTGCCAAGAAAAAAATTAAAGTCATAGTAAGCTCCCAGTAAGCTGTTTAAATATTTTCACTTATGGATTTTATATTTTTATTTTTCCCTCTACAAACAACAAATATTGATGTTTCACGAATTCAAACTTAAAAGTTTAATATCTTTAAAATAAATCACATCTACACTCCTCTCCACCTCCACAATTATTAGCAACACGAGTAGAGAGTTGAAAAATGTTTTTTAAATTAATCTATTTTTGCACTAGCACAACTTCAGCTTGAACATTTCTGAAACCTCAAGCTTTTAATTTTGGCACATTTTTTGAGTCTTGAAGAAAATAATCAATGTTAATGTTTTTGTAATATAAATAATTGCTGGGACAGGTTTTGACAAACAATTTCAGGAAAATTCCCTTAGGTAAGTTTAAAAAATATGGAACTAAAAAATATGGAACTCAGTTAGTGCCAGATGTTGAAGTGATTTTAAAAGTGGGGAAAATCAGGTCAGTTCTTAAAGCAGATTGCTTTAGTAAGCAGTTTGGACAGATTTACTTATCTAAAAAATATGTTCACTGAAGTCTAAAAGTTTCATAGATGTTAGCTTTAAATGTAAATATATTTGAAATACTTCACACATCCAAACACTGTCTGAAATAATTGGCACTTCTGGAAAAGATTCATAAATAAATAAATCAATAAATTGGAGCGAAAATCTTTAGTTGGGATTTTTTTAAAATATTCATTTGCAAAAACAAAAAATCTAATTAACTGGAGCCAAATTATTATTATTACACTTAATTATTAAACTTATTGAATAAATAAAATGTTACCTGATGTCCAAAACCATAAATGTCCTGCTATTCATACACTGTAAAAACATAAAATCTTAATGTTGGTCTAGTTTCTAGCATATTTGAGATGAGACAAAACTAACTCACAAGAAACTTTTCAGCAAGATATGAGATTGCTTAAGTAAACAATTCCTTAATATCGATGAAAAAGTACTAGTTCTATTGGGAGACAATTTCACTTATACACATTTTCCAAGGTAATAGGATCAAAAATACTTGGTAAGATTTTGTGTTTTTGCAGTGTATGTTAATATCTTCAAAATATACTTCCCACAAATATTGGCACCCCCAACAAAAATATTTTTTTATTTTTACATCTGGCACAACCTGGGCTCCATATTGGGTGAGATTTATCAGTGAAACAGCAAAAACAATTTACAACACAGGCAGCAGAGTTGTGCGTTGGGTGATTCAGTTTCTGTCTTTGATCCTGGGTAACGTGTCGTCTGAACAGAAAATACACCATGTACCCCCGCATAGCGGTTATTTCTGGAATGAAAAATTGACCCCCAGAGAAGAAGGAAAACACAGAGTGTGGTCGATGCAATCTGAGCCTCCACCAGTGCTGGACCTGAGAGGGGAAAATGGGGGAGTAAAAACGCGTGGAGATGGTTTCAATGCTACGCTCCATTCATAGTCAGTCAGCTGGGAAAGCACAAAGCCTCGTGTTAGCTGCTTTCTCCAGTGTTAAAGTACAAAAAATAATCAGGATTTACCCTGAAAATCAAATAATCAAAAACACAATGAGTCACTGGGGAATTTTAATTAAGGTTAGCATATGTTTTAATTAACACATTTTAAGAAAATAATTTTGTTATTGAATTAAGTGTGAATTTATTAAACTTTGCATTAAAAATACAATTTAAGTTTTCAGGATAAATTTTTAAAAATATTAAAAGAGAAGCTTTAATAAAAAAAATAAGATGTCAGAATAATTTTTACAAGAATGTAATTATGTACCATATAAGTGTAAGATATGTAATAATTACAAGTCTTGTTAGAATTATAACATTTTTGAACGCTTACAAACTTTTACAAAATAGAAAAATAAACTTTTTTATCCTAATTTTAAGTGAAATTTGTTTCTATAAAAGTTTTGAGAAATGTCCTTTGTGAAAGCTCAATTTTTGTATTATTTAGAGAATCAGAGAAATTCCCATTGAGGAGTCAAGCTAACATCTAAACTTTAATTTTTCACTTTTGTCAAAGTAAAAAATGGTTTTCATAATCAATTTCATAATCACTTATTCTTGCTATATGTTTCTTTTTTAAAAAGTGGAACCACGAATTGCTCTGATCCGATAAATTTAGGAGCTTTCATTTAGCTCTGCTTAGCGAAACTGGTTACTTAAATTGAGTGTAGCTATAAACTAAACTGTCACTAGCTGTAAGCTTACTGTTAGCTTGAGCATACATATGCTTGGCTAGCTGTTAACTTGAATAGCTTTTAGTTCAACTTCAAGTAGTTGTCAACTTGACTTAAAAAAACTATTAATTTGTCACTCAGTGACTTTTTTGAGTAGTTAGCTATACTGATGTTAGCTTAAATTTGATTTGCTATTAGCTTGATGTTGACAAACTAGAGCAGAAATAAGCTTAGCATTAAGTAGGTGTTAGCATGATTTTAACTAGCCACATCAAGAGTATTAGTGCAACTCTAAGTAGTTGTTAGCTAGATTTTGGTGGCTGTTGGCCTAAGCTTATATTAGCCCAACTTTGAGTATCTTTGAGCCTGGTTATATCTGAACTTGACTACCCCAATTTGATTTGCTATCAGCTTGATGTTGACAATTAGTTTGACTTTATGTAGCTGCTAGCTACATAAAGTAGCTAGCAGCTACTTTATGTAGCTGCTAGATATGCTAGCTATCAAGATATGCTAGCTAGCATATCTTGATAGCTAGCTCCTATCAAGATATGCTATTAGCTCAACTCTAAGTAGGTTTTAGCTAGGCTTTGATGGCTATTAGCCCAACTCTGAGTAGCTTAGAGACTGATTGTGTCTTAGCTCGACTGCCTCAATGAGAATTTCTCCTTGATTCTCTTATCTGAAATAACATTTACCAGCTTTCTAGTCCAAAGAAGACAACAGTTGAACACAAACCCATTTAGAAACATTTTATATTTAATTTATATCTTTAATTTTTCACCTAATACTTAAAGTGTTTATCAAAGGGAACATTTTTCCAATTCCAACACGGTGGAACACTACTGCTCCAAAACTCAAACATTTCATTAAACCCTCCCTTCTTTTTTTTTTTTTTAAACTAGTAAATCAAAACATTCATAATGTTTGGTAAACTGAAACTGATGAGTAAAACCGCTGGAGTTCCAATTTAAAATGTAATTCAAGATCTCTTTACTAATACCCTTCAGCGTACGACATTTGGAGCTGATTTTGTTTGTTTTAACTGGGTAGAATTATCGCCTTCATCCGTCAGCAACCTTTTTCTGGATTTTTTTCTCTTCCTCACATACTTGGCAAAGTTGTATTACTGTTTGGACTGAATTTAAACCCAAGGGTGAAACTAGACCACTGTGGTATTCACTTGAAAAGACGAAACATAATCATTTAACTCATAAACTGATGTCATGATACTTCAAAAACAACAATGGAGTCAAGAAGGTGAAATAGTTGAGTGACTTTTCCTGTTGAGACTTAACATTATAAATACATCTGGGGTTAAATGATGGCCTCCAGTCAGCCTACAGTGACAAATACCAGTCGGATCTTTTCCTGGATACTGTGTATCCCAGCGGTTAGTCTGTTGTAACCCACTCTGTATCTTTCAGCACCTCTTTTTAAGGACGACTCAGTCGACACATTAACAGTATGAATAAGTTTGATACCGAACCTGCCGACTTTCATTTTGTATGTCTTTTATATAAAACAAGAAAAACAAACAGCCTCGTATCTGTAGATATGTTTGTCCAAATAGCTGATGCACGTATCAGACATGCAGTACGGTCGCGTTGCAATCATTAGCCGAGTGAAAAGTAGCTGGATCTGTCCAACTGTTTCTGTTTTAGGCTTCATGTTGCTGGAGATGTTTCTGTTTTCTCTTCACATTCAGCTGTTTTTTATGGCAGAGAATCAGGGCCATTCTTGGAAAAATTAAATTACAAGAGTAAAACTATAGTATTACGAGAAAAGTCATAATATTACCAGAAGAACGTTGTAATATTATCACTGTATTTTTGTAATAATACAGCTTTATCCTTGTGTTATTTTGATTTTATTCTCTTATGACTGTATTCTCTGTTAAAATTATGACTTTATTCTCGTAATCTTATTTTTTATTTTCTTTGCATGGCCCTAATAATCTGTCAGTTTTAGAATCCAATTAATGGGTTGGATTTCATTGGTTTCTGCATCAAATACTCATGTTTTATTATGAAAATCTGCAACATGGACGGTGGAAAACGTTTTCTGATGGACTTCTTCTTTGTCACCTGATTTAGGTACCTTGTAGCTTCTACCACCTCCTCCTTGTTTTTCATCTTCTGTTCTTCTTTATCTAATAATCGGATGTGTGTTTTTGTCGGTGGGAACATTTTTGCTACCACAGAAGGACGTGGCTGTGGCACAGAACCGCACACCTGTTTTAACGTTGTAGTGACTGAACCTTGTGCCTAAACGAGCCCCGTCTAAACTCTTCTAACGTCTTTTTCCCCCGTTCCGTCTCTCACCAGACTTTTCTACAAAAACGCCATGTCTTTGTAAATACACGTGTTGGAGCAGCTATGACTAACTGAAAGAAACAAAAAAAGGTTTAATAAATACTTCTTTGTGGTTGTAATTGCGGTGTCTGATCTGTTTCATTAATCTTGCTGTTGAGTGCCAGGTTGCGAAGTGGAAAAACGTCCAGAGAGTGTGATGTTTGTCTTGGTTGGGTCTGGGGGTTGAAGTGGCTGTACAGCTGTTCCCCTGTAATCTGGGGGTAATTTGCAGACTGGAATAACAAAAACAGAAGTGGCTTGAATTAATCTTGCGGGAATGTGCAGCGCTTCGGGGAGTTCTGCCAAGAAAACGCCATCTCACGCGGTTTTGTTGCTCCTCGCTCCGGTCTGCCTCCTCTGCTGTCGGCTTCAATTTTTCACCTGCGCTTTCTGTGTCAGACCTCCTCGTTCCTCCCTGCTGTAACCGGCTGCACGTACTTAAAGATGGGATTGTGTTTAACAAGGATCAACACAAATATGATGACAAATCATCAGGCAGTGCTCTCCACTGAAAGGAGCAGCTAGCAGGATCGTGGACCATATTGAACATTGATACGTTTACACCTCAGGTCTTTATGCTGCATTGTGATTTTATTTTTTTTTGCTGAGACCCTTTTTGTGCAAGGCCTTCATACTACTAATTAAATGTGACCACAATTGGACTTTTGTGTGAACTAGGGGTTGCACCAATTAGTCGACTAGTCGACTCGTCGATTATTTTCTCTGCACTGACTTTTTTTCTGGGCCAGTCGACGAGTCGCAATTACATGACTAAACAGATTTTTCCCAGAAAATGAAAGAAGGTGGACTAGCTGAGTTCGTCAGAAAGCTCAAATTGTATAAAAATGTAAATAATTTAATAATTACAAATTGTAAATTACAACATAGGCTACCGCAATAAGGGCGTTGCGCGGCGCGGTGGTTAGCGCGGCGCCCCGCATACAGAGACCTTAGCCCGCGGTAATCAGGAGTCCGACTCCCGTCCTCCATTCGCTGGGCCCAGGCCTCTCTCCGCTCTCTCTGCCCCCTTACAGTCAGATCGTTGTCAAATAAACTAGTGCAGAAAAAATCCTTAAAAAAATAAATAAATAAAAAAGACTACCGCAGTAATGTGTTACAACGCGTCATGATGTCAGGCTTTTTTCTTTATCCATCCAACTGATCAGCGTCACCCTGCGTATTGAAGCTTTTAACCTGGCAGCTTTACGCTCTTATAAAGATATGGTTTGACTACATCTGGAAACTAAGTCCAGGCTTCATCCTGAGGATCTGATAGAGGCGATCTCGGCCGCCGTCCGCATGTCGGTTCAGAGAGCCGCTGCTGAGTCAGCAGAGATCATGCTGCGCATCGGGCGGAGGAGCAGCAGGAGGAGCAGCAGGAGGTTTCGTTAAATTCAACTGTAACCAAACGGGATCCGTTCATAATAAGTTTGGTTTGTGATGTTCCAAAAGCACCATTGTGGTCAGTGTGATAATTTGACTCCTATACGAGTAACTATCCAGAGATCATCAGCATCAGCCGGTGTTTGGAAAAAAACAAAAAAAAGTCAGACCCGACTTTGTACAACGAACTTTTCTCCCTGCTCACGAAGAATGATCTGTTTATTGCTCTTTTAATTCTGCATAATAGACTTAGTAAAAGCAGGAGAAGAGGAGTGTGTGTGTGTGTGGGGGGGGGGGGAGTCCATATTTGCCGTGAAAATAGCTGATAAAGCCTCCAAGTAGTTGTAAAGGGTTTTTGCGCTTACGTCACTATGACGTCACCGCGACTAGTCGACATCGACTCGACTATTATCATGATGTAGTCGACCTTAAAAAATATGTAGTTGTTCAACCCCTAGTGTGAACAGTGCACAACCCCAAAGTGACCAGCATGCATGTAAGAAGAACACTGATGTCAAACATCAGCACTCTGTTTATGAAAATAGAAATGGACGGAGGTGTTTATTGTTACAAAATCATAAGACGAAGGAAGCTAATAAAAAGACAACTAATAGCATCAACCTTCTGGTTGAAGTGAACTCTGGTTCGGTTTGAATGCATATGTGAACACCAAGAGAACTGGAGGCCGCTGCAACGGCAGGAAGCGGACTACAGCGCAGGGCATTCTGGGTAAATACAACTAAAACGAGAAATCCTACAGCATCTGACACTACTCCATTTTTGTTTGCATTTCATAAAGACGAACGTGTGTTTTTCAGAGGTTTTCATGTTTCCTTCAGTGGTTCTTGGTGCAGCGCCCCCACAGGCCTGGAGGGGAACAGGTCGCTAGCTGAAAATGTAACAGAGGTTGTAATTTTGGTCCCCAACAACTGAGTTTACCGGAATATCAGGAGTAAGAAAATACCTTAAATGTGCGTTCACACCAGCCCTGCTTAGTCCGCTTTACTCAAGCTCTGCTTTGTTTGCCCAGAAAGTCCTGTTCGTTTGGGGATGTGTGAACGCATAATTTAACTTTAGTTTGGACAAAAAACAAACAAACTAAGATCAGCCTTCAAACCTCGGTCTCGGTTTGGCTGAAGTGAACTCTAGTGTGGTTTGAATGCATATGTGAATGCCAAGCAGACCAGTAACCACTTGTGGACTGTAGCTCAAGGCATTCTGGGTAAATATAGCCAAAAACAAATTGATGTATTGTCAAAATCTGCAACAATTTGTCTGCAAATGTAAATGAAGAACAGAAAAACCAAGAAAAAAGTTTGTAAAATCTTCTTTGTCTAAAAATCCTGTTTTTCTACAGTAAGAGTCAAAAAACCCAAATTCAGTGCCACCTACAGACCTGCACATGAACATGCATCTATTCCTGTGTTTTGGCTCCGGTAGAGCTTGTGCTCCATGCTGTCAGGTGGAGAACTGTGGGAACGTCTCCTCCTGGACTTCCCACTGATAACCAGCCTCCTGTTATCTGCAGCTCTCAGGGTCTGATAAAATAAATCTGTCCGCCTCTTTTCCCTCTCGTTTCCCAAACGCCTGCATCTCCTCGTCACAATCAGCCGCGAAGACGCAGATCTTCTTCTGTAAATCCTGGAGCGTGTTCTCTGTGACAGAAGCGTCTGCTGCCGATGCAAAGATCAACCAGAGACTCAAGCAGCTGCTGATTATCCAGCAGGGACCGCTGTGAAATATTCCCACATGTTTGTTTGGTCTGGGGTTACTGCTGTGTTGCATTCATGCAGCTGAACACAAATTATCCCGTTTCTGGACAACAGGCTTCGGTTTCAAAGGAAGACGTTTCAGCGGGAGGTAAATTAGCAGCAGAGGCAGGACTGTTAAATTGCTATTGATACTGCAGCACAGTTTAATTTAATGTTACACAGACAATCGCCCCATTTTCTAACAATTATTTCTTACTTTTTCTTACCCAAATTTCAGAATATATGAGGTGCTGTTTGTAAAATTACAGTCAAAAATGGACAGCAATAATTTATATTATTTAGTCTATGAGATAAAAACAAGGGCTCATACTTTCACCATATTATTCATTCATTCATAAATGTCACAGTTTCAAACTAAACATTTAGTTTACAAACTATATGTTTGTAAACGTTTAGCATCAAATATCTAACATGCTAACTAAGTATTACGTTTGCTAGCTAAATATTTAATTTGCTATTATGTTGGAGCTAAATATTTAATTTGCTTACTAAATACTTAGTTTGGAGCTGGATATTCAGGTTGCTAACTAAATATTTGTCTAGCAAATTAAATATTTAGTTAACAAGCAAAACATTGTGTCAAATCAAATATTTGGTTAGCAAAGAAAACCTTAATATCTAACTAAATATTTAGTTAACAAATGAAAAACGTAGTTACCAAACTACATATTTAGTTAGTAAGCTAAATATTCAGTTTCAGATCTGGTTTAAAACACACTAAAATATTTTCCAAGTCCAGTCAGACTGGATGGAGAATATCTGTAAGGATAACTTTGCTGTAAACATAACATGCTCTCAATTGGACTTTGGGTGTTAACTTTGACTAGGCCATTCTGAGACATACTGGGAATGTAGCACCTCCAGCTATTCTTGAAAATACCGAAGCTCTTCTCATTTCCTGAGGGGAAGTAATACAAATAATATGTTTGCTTAAAATTTCTGTCTAAAAATATTTAAAACTTTTATGGGTTTTTTAATCACAAATATTGTGAAATATCTCAAAAAAGATCCAAATTTAGTTTAAAAAATCTAACATTTTTGCAAAGTGGGATAAATTCAGTTTAGAAAACAGCAGGACGTTACTGTTTTCCATACATTTTCTTTAATGTAGGATTAATCTCTTTGTACAGGTTTAAGTTCTGGGTTTAAATAAATTCAGATCTGAGGGAAATATCCCCCACCGAAATCTAAGCTGAGTGGTTTCCAGGTTTGATGCTTTCTGATCAGTTTTCCTCTGGTTCTGGTCTTCAGAACGTCTTGTGTTAATTTGGGGAGAAACGCCCCTCCACTTTATTTCCCAAACCTTCCTCCATGTCCTCTGCGTCCATCTGATCCCCCAGCAGATGGAACGGAGCGACGGGTCGAGGTAAATGAATTGTTTTTCCTCTGGTTTGAACCAGCAGCCAAATGCTATAAGTTGAGCTGACGACCTTCGGAAACCCAGAGGATAAACTCATTTCAGAAATCATCAGAGGAGAGCGGCTCTGTTACTGAACTCCCCGTATTCCCATAATAGAGACCACACAATGGCACGGCGGCCATTTCTGCCCGCTGCCATAATGAAGCGCTATTCAGTTTTATGTAGGCCATCTGTAAGTCTGCTCAGCTAAAAATACAGAGCGAGGATCTGCTGATGGAGCAGAAGACGCCGAGTCCAGCAGATTACATCCAACAACTGCACAGAAACAGGGCGGGGAGGGGCGACAAAATGAGCTGGGAGGTGGAAACCACCAGCTGATTGGTTAATTTTATTCACCTGGTTATAGGTTAAATACATCCAACTATTCATCCATTCATTCATCTGTTCATCCATTCATCCATCTGTTAATCCATTCATCCATATGTTCATTCATCTGTTCATCCATTCATCCATCTGTTCATTCATCTGTTCATCCATTCATCCATCTGT